>NC_057799.1:489893046-490065506 GCF_018294505.1 Triticum aestivum | reverse complement strand
TGGGCTGCCCGGGCCGCGGCGGCGGCGGACGGGTGCCACGTGGCGCGTGCTGATTCGCCGGGCGGTGCGGGCGGACGTGTCCGGCGCGGGCGGACGTTGTCTGGCGGCGCGAGGTGGAAGACGCTAGGGTTTAGACTGCGATTTCGTTTTTCGGGATGCTCACATATTTATAGGTAGAGGGAGCTAGGAGGCTCCAAATGAGGTGCGGTTTTCGCCCACACGATCGTGATCGAACGACCTAGAGCATGGAAGAGAGTTTGGTGGGTTTTGGGCTGGTTTTAGAGGGGGTTTTTGCTGGACACTCAAATGGACATTGCGGATGCCCGGTTAACCGTTGGAGTACCAAACGACCTCCAAATGGAACGGAACTTGACCGGTGGTCTCCGGGTGGTATATTAAGGCCACTTGACAAGCCTCGGTCCATTCCGAGAAAGTTTGACACCCGCACATGAAAGAAAACAAGAGGGGTGCACCAGAGGAGATAGGAGCGCCGGATTGCAAAACAGACAACGGGAAAAATGCTCGGATGCAAGAGACGAACACGTATGCAAATGCAATGCACATGATGACATGATATGAAATGCATGACATGACAAAATACAAAACAAAGGACAAAACCCGACCACAGAGGGAATATCATAACACATAGCCGAAAATGGCAAGAGTCGGAGTTACAAATATGGCAAGTTACATCCGGGGTGTTACAACTTGGCCCTTTGCAGTCTGGGGGCTTGATATGCTCGGACCCCTTAAAGGGGGAAGCATTAAGAAGAAATACCTATTGGTCATGGTTGATAAATTCACCAAATGGATAGGAGCCAAACCAGTTAAAATGGCCGAGTCCGGACCAGTGATAGACTTCATATCCGGGGTTGTACACCGTTATGGCATCCCCCACAGCATCATCACTGATAACGGCTCGAACTTCACAGCTGACGAGGTAAAAACTTGGTGCAGCAACATGGGTATTAAGCTCGATTATGCCTCCGTCTATCACCCCCAAACAAACGGTCAAGTTGAACAAGCAAATGGTCTTATTATGAGCGGCATTAAACCCAGACTAGTGCGATCCTTGAAGGAATCAGATACGCACTAGGTTGAGGAGCTCGACTCCGCACTATGGGGGCTGCGGACCACGCCGAATCGCACTACCGGATACACACTGTTTTTATGGTGTACGGCACAGAGGCGGTACTGCCCTGCGACATCATTCATGACTCACCTCGAGTGCGCATGTACGAAGAGAAGGAAGCTGAGCAAGATCGGCAGGACAGTTTAGATGCCCTGGAGGAGGAGCGTGACGTTGCAAAATCCCGCTCCGCATTCTATCAGCAACAGGCTCGACGGCATCAAAGCAGAGAAGTACGGGCCAAAACTTATAACGTTGGCGAACTCGTTCTACGCCTACCAGAGAAGAAAACGGACAAGCTCAAGCCCAAATGGGAAGGTCCCTTCATCATCGATAAAGTTCTCACCGGTGGGGCGTACCGTCTGCGTGATGCATCGGACAATCGACTCGAGCCAAACCCATGGAATGCGGCCAGACTCCGAAGATTGTACGCCTAGTGCTGGACTCTGTGTTCGTCTCCTTACCTCCGCCCTTTTTTTATATATATCCGCTATCTGTCTGTCTTTCTTTCTTCCCTTTTTCTTCATGGCCTTAAAAGCTTAATGTGTGTCTTGACTACACAATCTTGACGCGCCGTGCATGCTCATTATACCTGGGGGCTTCTTACACAGAAGCTTAATATAATTATACTCCGGGCTTTATGCCCCTTGCACACGTGTTACTTTTCTACATGTACCTTTTCTTCACCATTATATGCATCGATATGACTTAAGTTTTGGCCAAGCTGGGTTGCCTGGCTCTTGTGTTTATGCCCTACATTCCCGTTAATTCGGCTAGGGCATAAGGGGAGCACCTCTGTGATTGTTACTGCCGGGTCAGCCGGATGTGTACCTCAGACTGGGTGAAGCCGAAAGCTAGCGTTCTTAAGGGAATATTCGGTCGGTGAACAAAAGATGACTTTTACTTATTGTAATACATGCCCCCAGATGTTTATATCCTGCGTCTCTGTTCGCAGTTTGGACATGCACATTAATGCATGCGTACCCAGGGAAAGGAACCCTTAACGGAACTATTCTCCCTGGAAGATGTTTCTTACTATCCATGTAATATAACATAGCTAGTTGGGTACTTGTATGTTCAAGCACTTATGACCCCTACGCCTGGTTTCCACGCGTACCCCGTTTTTTACATAACTAAGCGGGTATTCTGATACACTCCAGACTGTCGGGTCCGGAGGTCGAAGCGAAAAGGCCCGCCATGACAAATGATTTATAATCCGGCTAGGGACAAAATATGTCATTTGAAGTACACAATCACTTAGACTGACTAAATTCTTCTTCTATACCAGCCAACAGGCTGTCTAGCCTACAATCCTGTTGGGAATACTTTGCGGCTAATTTCACCTGGTCATACACCAAACTGACAGGGATCTCTTTCCCATCAGACCCCATAGGTCCGACTTCGGCCATATGGTTCGGGTCAGCCTTGGTATATCGAGTCTTCACCATGGCCCAGGCTTCCCTTGCACCTTGTCGGCAGGCAGATATCTGAAGGGAATCGTAGCAGAAATTTAAAATTTTCTACGCATCACCAAGATCCATCTATGGAGTTTACTAGCAACGAGAAGGAGTGCATCTACATACCCTTGTAGATCGCGAGCGGAAGCGTTCAAGTGAACGGGGTTGATGGAGTCGTACTTGTCGTGATACAAATCACCGATGACCGAGTGCCGAACGGACGACACCTCGGCGTTCAACACACGTACGGAGCAGCGACGTCTCCTCCTTCTTGATCCAGCAAGGGGGAAGGTGAGGTTGATGGAGATCCAGCAGCACGACGGCATGGTGGTGGAAGTAGTGGGGATCCCGGCAGGGCTTCGCCAAGCGCAAGCGGGAGGGAGAGGTGTCACGGGAGGGAGAGGGAGGCGCCAGGGGCTAGGGTACTGCTGCCCTCCCTCCCCCCACTATATATAGGGGTCCTGGGAGGGCGCCGACCCCCTGGAGATCCCATCTGGGGGGGGGGGGGCGGGGCGGCGGCCAAGGGGGTGGCTTGCCCCCCAAGCCAAGTGGGGCGCCCCCACCCCCAGGGTTTCCAACCCTAGGCGCAGGGGAGGCCCAAGGGGGGCGCACCAGCCCACCAGTGGCTGGTTCCCCTCCCCACTTCAGCCCATGGGGCCCTCCGGGACAGGTGGCCCCACCCGGTGGACCCCCAGGACCCTTCCGGTGGTCCCGGTACAATACCGATAACCCCCAAAACTTTCCCGGTGGCCGAAACTGGACTTCCTATATATAATTCTTCACCTCCGTGTCACATCCCCAGTCTGGTATGCACTTAGGCTAGCTAGATATGCTTGCATCATGTCTGAATTTATTGAAATTTGAAATGGGGATGACAAACCCCTAGCACCCAATGAAACTCAACTAGGGTTTACCAAAATTGGTTTCAATGAACCCAAAATGCCCTTCATAAAATGTTCATCATTTCTGGATTGGGCTAAAACCCCTGGCAAAAATGGTGCACACTTTTTCTAGGACATTCTGGATTTTTGAATTTAAATCATAAGTATTTGAATTTGGACATTTAAATTCTATAAAATATTTAAACTGTCCAAATAATCTTGAAAGCATTTGAGGGCTGTTGGAAATAATTCAAAAGGTGCCCACAAATATTTTCAGGAGTTTTGGAAGTGATTTAGTATTTTTACTAAATCAAAACATAATAGCAAAAATAGAAAACAGAAACAATTAAAGAAAAGAGAGAGAAAGGAGTCTTACCTGGCGCTTACCTGGCCTGGCCCAGCACGGCCCAGCCCACTGGCCTGGTGCCAGTCATCGCCTACCTCTGCCAGTAGGCAGAGGAGGGACACCGCGACGCCGCCGCGCGCGCCACGGCGTCACCTGCTTGCCGCCCGCGCCTCTGGAGGATCCGGACGACGCCCACGTCGCCCGCTCGAACCCTCTCTGGCTCTCCCAGCGCCTCCTCTCTCCTCTGGCTCCTCTCCACCTCGCGCCCGAGCGCACCGCAGTGCGCCGCCGAGCACCACCGCAGCCACTGCCGCCCCCTCGACCTCTCGAGCTTACCAAGAGCTCCGCCGCTTCATCCTCGACCTCCACACCGAGCCGCGCGACGCCGGATGCCCCACAACGCCGCCTTTGCCCTCGTCTTCAACCTCGGGCACAGGAGATCGCCGCTGGGATTCCGACGCCGTCAAGCCTTCCCCGAGCACGCTGAGATCACCGTCGACCCCGCCGTGAGCTCCTCTACCGAACCCCTCTCTCCCCGCCGTCGATTTCCTGCTCTAGCCCCGCCAACCATCAGAGCCGACAGCTCCTCGCCGCCGGCCATGTCGCCACCGCGGCTACGGCCCTGCAAGCACGCGTTCAAGCTTACCACTGAACTCACTGCACCCCCACGGGTCTAACGCGCCCACCCGCGGCTCCTGCCATGCCCTGCACCGTCGATTCGTTCGACGCCCGAACTCCGGCCGCCGCCTTGCTCGCCGCCGGCGCTGCTCCCGGCCACCCCGCTGCCTCCCGTCCGGTCCTTTGGATGCGGACGAGCAAGAGCTACTCCCCGGTGCCCTTAGCTCACCAAACCACCACCCGTAGCTCAAATCCGAGCCGAGCCGCCGTCGTTTTGGTCGCCGCCGGCAAGGCTCCGGCGACCGATGACGTGGCTCCGTCATTAGAGGCTAATCCCTTAACTAGCCACCTCACAGCCACTGACAGTGGGCCCCACCACAGGGTCAAACCCAATCAGCGCTGGTTTTGACCGGGATTAGTCCCCGTGTCACTGACGTGTGGTCCCCACACGTCAGGTTTGACCTGGACGACCCCGCTGACCAGCTGACGTCATCCTGACGTAGTGCTGACGCAGTAATCTAATTACTGGAATTATTCTTATACAGGAAATTCCAGAAAATAGTGCAAACTTCTAAAATTCATAGAAATTCAACCGTAGCTCCAAATCAAATAATTTATATATGAAAAATTATCAGAAAAATCCAATCTATCCATTTATGCTACTTTCATGCATGAAAAACCAACTTATACCTGCTGTATAAGTGAAAACATTCAAATGGCATTTTAAATGCTCAAACTAGAGTTTGCATTTGAACCTTTGGTTCAAATGGACTCCCTTGCACTTGTTGCTAGCTGCATTAGCTCAATTCACAGCATATTGCCATGTCACATTCATGCATCATATTGTTGCATTGCATTGATTGGTTTTCCCCTCTGTTGCCGGTGTTTGTCCCCCTCGGTAGACGATGTTTCCGACGTTGTGATCGATGACACTAATGAAGACTCAATGCTATCTTCAGAAGTGCCAGGCAAGCAAAACCCCCTTGCTCATTCCGATACAATCCCACTCTCTCGCTCCTGCTCTCTTTTACTGCATTAGGATAACAACGATTCAACTGTTACATGCTGCGGTAGTTGAACCCCTTATCCTCTGCATGACCTGTCATTGCCACAGTAAATAGATGAAACCCACTAGCATGAGTAGGAGTTGTTTGAGCCCTGATGTGCCTACTCATTCATGCTTGTTTGTCATGCCTGCTATTGCTTAGAGTTGTGTCAGGTCTGATTCATCGGGGATGAATTGGAAAGTGGTGAACATGTCCTACTGTGTGTAGAGCTAAGTGTGTGAACACGATTTGGTAAAGGTAGCGGTGAGAGGCCATGTAGGAGTACATGGTGGGTTGTCTCATTGAAACCGTCCTCAGGAACTGAGTTCTGTGTTTGTGATCCATGAACAGTTACTACCACACATTGGGCCGAAACCAATGGACCCCTCTCGGCTTCTTAATCACCCTTGTCCCCTGTCCAGGAGTTGCAAGTAGTTTCTGGTGTTTGTAGTATGCTGGAGGCCGTGGACAGCGCTGACCGAGGGGTGGGCTGTGATGCGGTAGGCACGTGGCACGGTGTACCGGGCGCCCGTTTGGTGTCTCGGGAACCCTGCACACATCGTTCGGGGCCGTATGTGGAAACCTCGGCCGGACTCCCTGCGGATGGAACCTGAATAGGCGATAAACCTGGACTAGAGACTTGAGTGTTTAGGTAGGCTGTGGCCGACTCCCTCGCCAGGCTTCCGCTTGAAGGTTGCCGAGGTACACGACGTGTACATGGTGGTAGGTGGCGAGAGCGTGTGTGACGAAGTACACCCCTGCAGGGTTAATATGATCTATTCGAATAGCCGTGTCCATGGTAAAGGACTTCTGGGTTGCCTATAACAGTTCATAGACAAGTGAAAGTGGATACTCTAAAATGCGCAAGATAAGCGTGAGTGCTATGGATGGCGTTCTCGTAGGGAGACGGGAGCGGATCCATAGTGGAGTATTGATATGGTGAATATGTGGACTCGTGTGCGCCACCTCAAAAGAGTTACTTGCAGTCGTAGTTCAGGTTAGCCACTGAGTCAAAGCTGGCTTGCTGCAGTTAAACTCCACCACCCCCTTTGTTGATACCGATGCATATGTAGATAGTTCTGATGTAAGTCTTGCTGGGTACATTTGTACTCACGTTTGCCTATTTTATGTTTTGCAGAGAGACGTCAGTCTCGCTAGTAGTTCCGTGTGGACTTCGACGTTTAGCTTGATACCTCAGCTACGATCTTGTGCCCTCGGCAGGATCTGGTAGATAGTCAGGCTTCTCAGCCTTTTTCATTTGTAGATGTCTGTACTCAGACATGTTAAGCTTCCGCATGTGCTTTGACTTGTATGCTCTGAATGTTGGGTCATGAGACCCATGTTTGTAATATCTGGCTCTTCGGAGCCTAATGAATAAATACTCTGAGTCGTAGAGTCTTGTTGTGATGCCATGTTGTATTTGCACATATCGAGCATATTGTGTGTATGATTGAAATGCTTGGTATGTGTGGGATCCGACAATCTAGTTGTCTATCCTTAGCAGCCTCTCTTATGGGGAAATGTAGTCTAGTGCCTCCTTGAGCCATAGTAGTCCGCTACAGCCCGGTTCACCGGAGTCCTGCTAGCCCAGCACTACTGCTCTGGACACTTGACTGGCCGGCATGTGTTTCATATCGTTCCTGTGTCTGTCCCTTCGGGGAAATGTCACGCGGTGACATCCGGAGTCCTGCCTAGCCTGCTACAGCCCGGGTTCCCGGAGTCCTGTTAGCCCAGTGCTACAGCCCGGATTCGCACGCTGCTGACCGACACGTTCGATGTTGATTCATGTATGCCTGTCCCCATACGTTAGTGCCGCTTTGGGTTCACGACTAGCCATGTCGGCCCGGGTTCTCTGTCATATGGATGCTAGCGACATTGTCATATACGTGAGCCAAAAGGCGCAAACGGTCCCGGGCCATGGTAAGGCGTCACCCGTGGGAGTACCGTGCATGAGGCCGCAAAGTGATATGAGGTGTTACAGGCTAGATCGGTGTGACTTGGAATCGGGGTCCCGATAGCGTTGGTATCAGAGCCTGACTGCCTGTAGGATTACCAAGCCAAACTGGTCGAAGTTGAGTCTAGAAATGCTTTAGTTATATAAGGGAATTGATTGTGGAAGGGAACGTAAGGCTCTTTTTACTCCTTTACCTTACGCCTTCTGATCTGAGTCACCCTCTTCTTTTCTGCGGGGATTAAGAACTAGGCTTCTCATCTTTCTATCAGGATCACGTGTTACTAATCCGTAGAATCTTAGGATTGATGGATTCAAGCCTCAGTTCAGTTTCTACTACTTCCATGTGTTGACAGTTCATCCCAGAACCTTGATATGATGTTGTTAAGTGAGTATGCAAATCCTTGTGAATGTCTCAAATTCTTTGAGCATTTACAGCCGTTATGCTATCCGAGTCATCCCAGGTTTCTAAACTATCTAATGCATTTGCAAAATCATCTCCCTCTGGTCGATGTTCCTTTAGGCCAGGTTAATCACACTAATTGCTGAGTTGAGGTACTCTATTGCCTCGACATATATGTTGGAGTTATTATTATGACCCTAGGTGTCTTAGGGGATCATCTAGTAACCTAGCCATGTTGTGTATCCCAGTGTGATGATTCTGGCCATCATTCTTGAAAGCATCCCGTGATGCCATTTAGTTAATAGGCATTCTATTTCTGGGTTCTTGAACCCAAGATTCACTCTACTTAATTCGTGTAGCTAGTGTTTGCTCGCTCCTTTAGGATATTAATAACCTTTGTGATAGTCTTCGAGGTCCGTGGTATATCGTTCTTCCAAATACCATGAATCATTCTTGGCAGGAGTTCGTTTGAACCAAAAGATCACAACCAGGGCGCTCTTGAGGAGTACTCCATTCATATTGTGACTCTGCCAGTCCTTCCTCCTCTGCATGGGTTATCCGGAAGAAATATGTTGAATTTGTTCGGCATACTAATCCATGCATCCACAACTTAGAAAAACATATGTTCCTTTGGGTTGTCCCTCTTTAGTTATTTTCTGGACCTCGTCTATCAATTGATAGTCAGGAGTAATTGTGCATTTGTGTTATCAATGCCTATTATTCTTGTGGTCCGTCAAGCCATTCTATTCCGGAATGACTAGGAGAAACAAACTCCAGTACCTTATCCATTTCTTGGATTGGTCAAAGTAGTTGTATTCCGCAGATCAAAATGCCAATCCAGCTTTTATTCTGTTCTACCTCGGAGTATTACCCCCTTTATGTCAGAATTATCATGAGAATTGCACCATCTCTCACGAATTCTTAACGTAGTGATACTTCTCGCCATCATTGCTCATTCCTCGGTTCTGTGTCGTCACGACCGGAATGCTGACAGGTGAACTATGATGTGTGAAATCTATACTCCTAGCAACTCCGTTGCTTGGTAGTTAAAGGACAATAATTTCATCCTTAGCGTGTTGGTTACTGAATCACATCCTAAGGTTGATCGTGCTACCCAGTCCTTATTCCCGGTGCACTTTTCGATCAATGAGTTAGGATAGTGTCAGTCCTTACTTATTCGGTCATATCGTCTTGCTCTGAAAAGCAAGATCGGTCTCGAGCTTAGTAACATATCGGTGGTTCGTGATGTTCCGAATATCTTCTCGGATGTATTACCAGGTTGTCACCTGACCGCTATGTTGAGTTCGTGATCATGTTGGTTTACCTCCAAACCACCCATTCTCCAAGAATCTGTGTTGGATACCTTTGAGCTAGTTGGTTAAGCTAAACAACAACTTGGAGAGTTGGAAGATAAAAGCTTGCCTGACTTAGTTCTTTCCAAGGGATATCTCTTGTGTGTGTGTTTGTTGTAGAAAGATGATTTCTTCATCGATTGGCCCTCGTGATCAATTAATGGACCTATCATCTTAACCAAACTTTGATTTGAGTATGGGCTATCATCAAATCAAAATCAGAACCAACGATGTTCATAATGTTGTCTTACTCGTGGTTGATCCCTCGAGCATACAACATTACATCTTTTGGGTCTGGCCAATGCTATCACTTGTTCACATAATTATGGAATTCCATCTCCATTGGGATTTTGATAAATTGTTGCTGAGCCCATCGGCAACATTCTTATCTTCTCCATGACTCGTGTTGAACATTAAGTTAGTGTTGGAAACTTGTGCTAGCATTTTCTTCGTGCTACCTCATGAAGGATATGTTTGGATGGAAGAAGTGACTTCCTATGATTCACATGCATTTGGTGCAAGTTGCCGCCGTGAGTCCAAGAAAGCTTGTTTTGTTTTCTGGAACCATCCCAAGTCAGTCATGCACGTGCGAAGTATGCTATGGTTGGATAGGCTCGCTACCTCCATTCTATATGTGTTCCTAGCACACCAAGCCACTGACTGATTTGTTCAAGGAGAAGAAGTTCCTTCTTAAGAGATGCCTTATGCAAGGACTTCGATATCCTCGCTGATGGTTCCCAATCAGAACTCGGTAGTGTTTTATCATAAGACTACTATGTGGTCATGCTTGTCTGGGACAGCGTGTTCACATGTGTTTAGCAGAACCAGCTCATGTTTTGGAGCTTACTATCGTAGTTCATCTCCCGAGAATCTCGCAACGTCATGTCGTCGATTTGTGTTGCAAACCTTCATTTTCTTCTAGACTCAGTGAGTCTGGAATATCCTGTTACCAACTAGATCTGAATCTCAGGCAGATATGACGGTTGGAACTTTTCCAAGATTATTATGTAGGTCCTGACAAGGTTGATGTTCTGGCCAACACACCTAGCCGGAAGACCTATTATGGTAGTATCTTGATTGAGTAAGTTGGCCACCTCCCCATAAGGATTTCTTAGGATTTATTCCACTAGTTATTCCTTATGGATTCCTGCGCACCCGAAGTCTGACCTGCTACTTGATGTTCAAGATACCAAACCACATCTAATGGGTTACGCTAGAACATCAAGGAGAACATTAGAAGCGGAGTGCTAAATGTCTCTCGATCGATCATCCAGATTTGCTTCTTTGGCATTGCTAAGGAAAAATCTGAGAAAGTGTTGTCCTCCTTTGCACCTGCATCCTCCATCACCGTACATCATGGTAGTATGATGTGTTGCCAGGATCCTCGGCACGGATGTTGGTAAAACCTTGGTGAATATGGAAATGCTCAAGTTCTTGAAAGCACGCTCAGTCACTAGGTTATATCCCTGGTATCAACTGGAATGTGCCTTCCATTTGCCGAGTTTTTCTATAACCGTAGCTTCCTTTCCAAATTGAGTGTGCCATTCTTTGAATTCTTTCAAACGATCATTTGTAAATTGCCTTAGGCTGGTATGAAGAGTTTCAATGATCTCTGAATCAAAAGTAATTCTTTTTGCCACTTAAGGGATATTTCTATGAGCCACCTTCCCTAAGGTGCCCCGTTATGGAATCATGGCAATTAACTCCTCGCTGCTTTGGAACCCATGCACCATAGTATCTAAGCGTGGGATTGTTGCCCACCAAATCAAACCTCATCGTTTGTTCTTCCATCCCTCTCGACATGTTTTGTGTCTCAACTCGAGATGTTTCAACATCTCATTCCGCGAGTTGGTCTTGTATAGCTCGATCTTCGAGAAGATCAATCCTGTAGAGTTTCCCTCTCTTCCGTCATCATAGTTGGATGAAGCTCTCGAAAGAAAAGATGTCAAGATCAAGATGATGCAATGAATTAACATCTTCGAGAAGAACAATTGGATCGTGAAGATTATGTTAGTTGGCGTTCCCTTTCATCTTACCCTATGCTTGAATCTCGGGACGAGATTTTTGTTTAGTGGGGGTGAGTTGTCACATCCCCAGTCTGGTATGCACTTAGGCTAGCTAGATATGCTTGCATCATGTCTAAATTTATTGAATTTTGAAATGGGGATGAACAAACCCTAGCACCAAATGAACTCAACTAGGGTTTACCAAAATTGGTTTCAATGAACCCAAAATGCCCTTCATAAAATGTTCATCATTTCTGGATTGGGCTGAAACCCCTCGCAAAAATGGTGCACACTTTTTCTAGGACATTCTGGATTTTTGAATTTAAATCATAAGTATTTGAATTTGGACATTTAAATTCTATAAAATATTTAAACTGTCCAAATAATCTTGAAAGCATTTGAGGGCTGTTGGAAATAATTCAAAAGGTGCCCACAAATATTTTCAGGAGTTTTGGAAGTGATTTGGTATTTTTACTAAATCAAAACATAATAGCAAAAATAGAAAACAGAAACAATTAAAGAAAAGAGAGAGAAAGGAGTCTTACCTGGCGCTTACCTGGCCTGGCCCAGCACGGCCCAGCCCACTGGCCTGGTGCCAGTCATCGCCTACCTCTGCCAGTAGGCAGAGGAGGGACACCGCGACGCCGCCGCGCGCGCCACGGCGTCACCTGCTTGCCGCCCGCGCCTCTGGAGGATCCGGACGACGCCCACGTCGCCCGCTCGAACCCTCTCTGGCTCTCCCAGCGCCTCCTCTCTCCTCTGGCTCCTCTCCACCTCGCGCCCGAGCGCACCGCAGTGCGCCGCCGAGCACCACCGCAGCCACTGCCGCCCCCTCGACCTCTCGAGCTTACCAAGAGCTCCGCCGCTTCATCCTCGACCTCCACACCGAGCCGCGCGACGCCGGATGCCCCACAACGCCGCCTTTGCCCTCGTCTTCAATCTCGGGCACAGGAGATCGCCGCTGGGATTCCGACGCCGTCAGGCCTTCCCCGAGCACGCTGAGATCACCGTCGACCCCGCCGTGAGCTCCTCTACCGAACCCCTCTCTCCCCGCCGTCGATTTCCTGCTCTAGCCCCGCCAACCATCAGAGCCGACAGCTCCTCGCCGCCGGCCATGTCGCCACCGCGGCTACGGCCCTGCAAGCACGCGTTCAAGCTTACCACTGAACTCACTGCACCCCCACGGGTCTAACGCGCCCACCCGCGGCTCCTGCCATGCCCTGCACCGTCGATTCGTTCGACGCCCGAACTCCGGCCGCCGCCTTGCTCGCCGCCGGCGCTGCTCCCGGCCACCCCGCTGCCTCCCGTCCGGTCCTTTGGATGCGGACGAGCAAGAGCTACTCCCCGGTGCCCTTAGCTCACCAAACCACCACCCGTAGCTCAAATCCGAGCCGAGCCGCCGTCGTTTTGGTCGCCGCCGGCAAGGCTCCGGCGACCGATGACGTGGCTCCGTCATTAGAGGCTAATCCCTTAACTAGCCACCTCACAGCCACTGACAGTGGGCCCCACCACAGGGTCAAACCCAATCAGCGCTGGTTTTGATCGGGATTAGTCCCCGTGTCACTGACGTGTGGTCCCCACACGTCAGGTTTGACCTGGACGACCCCGCTGACCAGCTGACTTCATCCTGACGTAGTGCTGACGCAGTAATCTAATTACTGGAATTATTCTTATACAGGAAATTCCAGAAAATAGTGCAAACTTCTAAAATTCATAGAAATTCAACCGTAGCTCCAAATCAAATAATTGATATATGAAAAATTATCAGAAAAATCCAATCTATCCATTTATGCTACTTTCATGCATGAAAAACCAACTTATACCTGCTGTATAAGTGAAAACATTCAAATGTCATTTTAAATGCTCAAACTAGAGTTTGCATTTGAACCTTTGGTTCAAATGGACTCCCTTGCACTTGTTGCTAGCTGCATTAGCTCAATTCACAGCATATTGCCATGTCACATTCATGCATCATACTGTTGCATTGCATTGATTGATTTTCCCCTCTGTTGCCGGTGTTTGTCCCCCTCGGTAGACGATGTTCCGACGTTGTGATCGTTGAAACTAATGAAGACTCAATGCTATCTTCAGAAGTGCTAGGCAAGCATAAACCCCTTGCTCATTCCGATACAATCCCATTCTCTCGCTCCTGCTCTCTTTACTACATTAGGACAACAACGATTCAACTGTTACATGCTGCGGTAGTTGAACCCCTTATCCTCTGCATGACCTGTCATTGCCACAGTAAATAGATGAAACCCACTAGCATGAGTACGAGTTGTTTGAGCCCTGATGTGCCTACTCATTCATGCTTGTTTGTCATGCCTGCTATTGCTTAGAGTTGTGTCAGGTCTGATTCATCGGGGATGAATTGGAAAGTTGAGAACATGTCCTACTGTGTGTAAGCTAAGTGTGTGAACACGATTTGGTAAAGGTAGCGGTGAGAGGCCATGTAGGAGTACATGGTGGGTTGTCTCATTAAAGCCGTCCTTAGGAACTGAGTTCTGTGTTTGTGATCCATGATACAGTTACTACCACGCATTGGGCCCGAAACCAATGGACCCTCTCGGCTTCTTAATCACCCTTGTCCCCTGTCCAGGAGTTGCAAGTAGTTTCTGGTGTTTGTAGTATGCTGGAGGCCATGGACAGCGCTGACCGAGGGGTGGGCTGTGATGCGGTAGGCACATGGCACGGTGTATCGGGCGCCCGTTTGGTGTCTCGGGAACCCTGCACACATTGTTCGGGGCCGTATGTGGAAACCTCGGCCGGACTCCCTGTGGATGGAACCTGAATAGGCGATAAACCTGGACTAGAGACTTGAATGTTTAGGTAGGTTGTGGCCGACTCCCTCGCCAGGCTTCCGCTTGAAGGTTGCCGAGGTACACGACGTGTACATGGTGGTAGGTGGCGAGAGTGTGTGTGACGAAGTACACCCCTGCAGGGTTAATATGATCTATTCGAATAGCCGTGTCCACGGTAAAGGACTTCTGGGTTGCCTATAACAGTTCATAGACAAGTGAAAGTGGATACTCTAAAATGCGCAAGATAAGCGTGAGTGCTATGGATGGCGTTCTCGTAGGGAGACGGGAGCGGGTCCATAGTGGAGTATTGATATGGTGAATATGTGGACTCGTCTGCGCCACCTCAAAAGAGTTACTTGCTGTCGTAGTTCAGGTTAGCCACTGAGTCAAGCTGGCTTGCTGCAGTTAAACTCCACCACCCCCTTTGTTGATACCGATGCATATGTAGATAGTTCTGATGTAAGTCTTGCTGGGTACATTTGTACTCACGTTTGCTTATTTTATGTTTTGCAGAGAGACGTCAGTCTCGCTAGTAGTTCCGTGTGGACTTCGACGTTTAGCTTGATACCTCAGCTACGATCTTGTGCCCTCGGCAGGATCTGGTAGATAGTCAGGCTTCTCAGCCTTTTCATTTGTAGATGTGTATACTCAGACATGTTAAGCTTCCGCATGTGCTTTAACTTGTATGCTCTGAACGTTGGGTCATGAGACCCATGTTTGTAATATCTGGCTCTTAGGAGCCTATTGAATTAATACTCTGAGTCGTAGAGTCTTGTTGTGATGCCATGTTGTATTTGCACATATCGAGCATATTGTGTGTATGATTGAAATGCTTGGTATGTGTGGGATCCGACAACCTAGTTGTCTATCCTTAGCAGCCTCTCTTATGGGGAAATGTAGTCTAGTGCCTCCTTGAGCCATAGTAGTCCGCTACAGCCCGGTTCACCGGAGTCCTGCTAGCCCAGCACTACTGCTCTGGACACTTGACTGGCCGGCATGTGTTTCATATCGTTCCTGTGTCTGTCCCCTCGGGGAAATGTCACGCGGTGACATCCGGAGTCCTGCCTATCCTGCTACAGCCCGGGTTCCCGGAGTCCTGTTAGCCCAGTGCTACAGCCCGGATTCGCACGCTGCTGACCGACACGTTCGATGTTGATTCATGTATGCCTGTCCCCATACGTTAGTGCCGCTTTGGGTTCACGACTAGCCATGTCGGCCCGGGTTCTCTGTCATATGGATGCTAGCGACATTGTCATATACGTGAGCCAAAAGGCGCAAACGGTCCCGGGCCATGGTAAGGCGTCACCCGTGGGAGTACCGTGCGTGAGGCCGCAAAGTGATATGAGGTGTTACAGGCCAGATCGGTGTGACTTGGAATCGGGGTCCCGACACTCCGGACCATTCCAGAACTCCTCGTGACGTCCGGGATCTCATCCGGGACTTCGAACAACTTTCGGGTTTCCGCATATTAATATCTCTACAACCCTAGCGTCACCGAACCTGAAGTGTGTAGACCCTACGGGTTCGGGAGACATGGAGACATGACCGAGACAACTCTCCGGTCAATAACCAACAGCGGGATCTGGATACCCATGTTGGCTCCCACATGTTCCACGATGATCTCATCGGATGAACCACGATGTCGAGGATTCAATCAATCCCGTATACAATTCCCTTTGTCAATCGGTACATTACTTGCCCGAGATTCGGTCGTCGGTATCCCAATACCTCGTTCAATCTCGTTACCGGCAAGTCACTTTACTCATACCGTAATGCATGATCCCGTTACCAACCACTTGGTCACTTTGAGCTCATTATGATGATGCATTACCGAGTGGGCCCAGAGATACCTCTCCGTCATATGGAGTGACAAATCCCAGTCTCGATCCGTGTCAACCCAACAGACACTTTCAGAGATACATGTAGTGTACCTTTATAGTCACCCAGTTACGTTGTGACGTTTGGTACACCCAAAGCACTCCTACGGCATCCGGGAGTTACATGATCTCATGGTCTAAGGAAAAGATACTTGACATTGGAAAAGCTCTAGCAAACGAACTACACAATCTTTGCGCTATGCTTAGGATTGGGTCTTGTCCATCACATCATTCTCCTAACGATGTGATCCCGTTATCAATGACATCCAATGTCCATAGTCAGGAAATCATGACTATCTGTTGATCAACGAGCTACTCAACTAGAGGCTCACTAGGGACGTGTTGTGGTCTATGTATTCACACATGTATTACGATTTTTGGATAACACAATTATAGCATGAACAATAGACAATTATCATGAACAAAGAAATATAATAATAACCATTTTATTATTGCCTCTAGGGCATATTTCCAACAGTCTCCCACTTGCACTAGAGTCAATAATCTAGTTACATTGTGATGAATCGAACACCCATAGAGTTCTGGTGTTGATCATGTTTTGCTCTAGGGAGAGGTTTAGTCAACGGATCTGCTACATTCAGGTCCGTATGTACTTTACAAATATCTATGTCTCCATTTTGAACACTTTCACGAATGGAGTTGAAGCGACGCTTGATATGTCTGGTCTTCCTGTGAAACCTGGGCTCCTTGGCAAGGGCAATAGCTCCAGTGTTATCACAGAAGAGAGTCATCGGGCCCGACGCATTGGGAATCACCCCTAGGTCAGTAATGAACTCCTTCATCCAGACTGCTTCTTGCGCTGCATCTGAGGCCGCCATGTACTCCGCTTCACAAGTAGATCCCGCCACGACGCTTTGCTTGCAACTGCACCAGCTTACTGCCCCTCCATTCAAAATATACACGTATCCGGTTTGTGACTTAGAGTCTTCCAGATCTGTGTCGAAGCTAGCGTCGACATAACCCTTTACGACGAGCTCTTCGTCACCTCCATATACGAGAAACATATCCTTAGTCCTTTTCAGGTACTTCAAGATATTCTTGACCGCTGTCCAGTGTTCCATGCCGGGATTACTTTGGTACCTTCCTACCAAACTTACGGCAAGGTTTACATCAGGTCTGGCACACAGCATGCCATACATAATAGACCCTATGGCCGAGGCATAGGGGATGACACTCATCTTTTCTCTATCTTCTGCCGTGGTCGGGCATTGAGCCGTGCTCAATTGCACACCTTGCAATACAGGCAAGAACCCCTTCTTGGACTGATCCATATTGAACTTCTTCAATATCTTGTCAAGGTACGTACTCTGTGAAAGACCAATGAGGCGTCTTGATCTATCTCTATAGATCTTGATGCCTAATATATAAGCAGCTTCTCCAAGGTCCTTCATTGAAAAACACTTATTCAAGTAGGCCTTTATACTTTCCAAGAATTCTATATCATTTCCCATCAATAGTATGTCATCACATATAATAAGAGAAATGCTACAGAGCTCCCACTCACTTTATTGTAAACACAGGCTTCTCCATAAGTCTGTGTAATCCCAAACGCTTTGATCATCTCATCAAATCGAATGTTCCAACTCCGAGATGCTTGCACCAGCCCATAGATGGAGCGCTGGAGCTTGCATACCTTGTTAGCATTCTTAGGATCGACAAAATCTTCCGGCTGCATCATATACAATTCTTCCTTAAGAAAGCCGTTAAGGAATGCCGTTTTGACGTCCATTTTCCATATCTCATAATCATAGAATGCGGCAATTGCTAACATGATTCGGATGGACTTCAGCTTCGCTACGGGTGAGAAAGTCTCATCGTAGTCAACCCCTTGAACTTGTCGATAACCCTTAGCGACAAGTCGAGCCTTGTAGATGGTCACGTTACCATCCGCGTCTGTCTTCTTCTTAAAGATCCATTTATTTTCTATGGCTCGCCGATCATTGGGCAAGTCAGTCAAAGTCCATACTTCATTTTCATACATGGATCCTATCTCGGATTGCATGGCTTCAAGCCATTTGTTGGAATCCGGGCCCGCCATCGCTTCTTCATAGTTCGAAGGTTCACCGTTGTCTAACAACATGATTTCCAGGACAGGGTTGCCGTACCACTCTGGTGCGGAATGTGTCCTTGTGGACCTACGAAGTTCAGCAGTAACTTGATCCGAAGCTTCATGATCATCATCATTAACTTCCTCCCCAGTCGGTGTAGGCACCACAAGAACATCTTCCTGCGCTGCGCTACTTTCTGGTTCGGAAGGGGTGACTATCACCTCATCAAGTTCCACTTTCCTCCCACTCACTTCTTTCGAGAGAAACTCTTTCTCCAGAAAGAAACCGTTCTTGGCAACAAAGATTTTGCCTTCGGATCTGAGGTAGAAGGTATACCCAATGGTTTCCTTAGGGTATCCTATGAAGACGCATTTTTCCGACTTGGGTTCGAGCATTTCAGGTTGAAGTTTATTGACATAAGCATCGCATCCCCAAACTTTTAGAAACGACAGCTTAGGTTTCTTCCCAAACCATAATTCATACGGTGTCGTCTCAACGGATTTCGACGGAGCCCTATTTAAAGTGAATGCGACAGTCTCTAAAGCATAGCCCCAAAATGAGAGCGGTAGATCGATAAGAGACATCATAGATCGCACCATATCCAGTAGAGTGCGATTACGATGTTCGGACACACCATTTCGTTGAGGTGTTCCAGGCGGCGTGAGTTGTGAAATGATTCCACATTTCCTTAAGTGCGTACCAAATTCGTGACTTAAATATTCTCCCCCACGATCTGATCGTAAAAACTTTAATTTCCTGTCACGTTGATTCTCAACCTCACTCTGAAATTCCTTGAACTTTTGAAAGGTTGCAGACTTGTGTTTCATTAGGTAGACATACCCATATCTACTTAAGTCATCAGTGAGAGTGAGAACATAACGATAGCCACCGCGAGCCTCAACACTCATTGGATCGCACACATCAGTATGTATGATTTGCAATAAGTTGGTTGCTCGCTCTATTGTTCCGGAGAACGGAGTCTTGGTCATCTTACCCATGAGGCATGGTTCGCACGTGTCAAATGATTCATAATCAAGAGACTCCAAAAGTCCATCTGCATGGAGCTTCTTCATGCGTTTGACACCAATGTGACCAAGGCGGCAGTGCCACAAGTATGTGGGACTATCGTTATCAACTTTACATCTTTTGGTATTCACACTATGAATATGTGTAACATCACATTCGAGATTCATTAAGAATAAACCATTGACCAGCGGGGCATGACCATAAAACATATCTCTCATATAAATAGAACAACCATTATTCTCGGATTTAAATGAGTAGCCATCTCGCATTAAACGAGATCCAGATACAATGTTCATGCTCAAAGCTGGCACTAAATAACAATTATTGAGGTTTAAAACTAATCCCGTAGGTAAATGTAGAGGTAGCGTGCCGACGGCGATCACATCGACCTTGGAACCATTCCCGACGCGCATCGTCACCTCGTCCTTCGCCAGTCTCCGCTTATTCCGCAGCTCCTGTTTTGAGTTACAAATATGAGCAACCGCACCGGTATCAAATACCCAGGAGCTACTACGAGTACTGGTAAGGTACACATCAATTACATGTATATCACATATACCTTTGGTGTTGCCGGCCTTCTTGTCCGCTAAGTATTTGGGGCAGTTCCGCTTCCAGTGACCACTTCCCTTGCAATAAAAGCACTCAGTCTCAGGCTTGGGTCCATTCTTGACTTCTTCCCGGCAACTGGCTTACGGGGCGCGGCAACTCCCTTGCCGTCCTTCTTGAAGTTCTTCTTACCCTTGCCTTTCTTGAACTTAGTGGTTTTATTCACCATCAACACTTGATGTTCCTTTTTGATCTCCACCTCCGCTGATTTCAGCATTGAATATACCTCAGGGAATGGTCTTTTCCATCCCCTGCATATTGAAGTTCATCACAAAGCTCTTGTAGCTTGGTGGAAGCGACTGAAGGATTCTGTCAATGACCGCGTCATCCGGGAGATTAACTCCCAGCTGAGACAAGCGGTTGTGTAACCCAGACATTTTGAGTATGTGCTCACTGACAGAACTATTTTCCTCCATTTTACAACTGAAGAACTTGTCGGAGACTTCATATCTCTCGACCCGGGCATGAGCTTGGAAAACCATTTTCAGCTCTTCGAACATCTCATATGCTCCATGTTTCTCAAAACGCTTTTGGAGCCCCGGTTCTAAGCTGTAAAGCATGCCGCACTGAACGAGGGAGTAATCATCAGCACGTGATTGCCAAGCGTTCATAACGTCTTGGTTCTCTGGGATGGGTGCTTCACCTAGCGGTGCTTCTAGGACATAATCTTTCTTGGCAGCTATGAGGATGATCCTCAGGTTCCGGACCCAGTCCGTATAGTTGCTGCCATCATCTTTCAGCTTGGTTTTCTCTAGGAACGCGTTGAAGTTGAGGGCAACGTGGGCCATTTGATCTACAAGACATATTGTAAAGATTTTAGACTAAGTTCATGATAATTAAGTTCATCTAATCAAATTATTCAATGAACTCCCACTCAGATAGACATCCCTCCAGTCATCTAAGTGAAACATGATCCGAGTTAACTAGGCCGTGTCCGATCATCACGTGAGACGGACTAGTCAAGATCGGTGAACATCTTCATGTTGATCGTATCTTCTATACAACTCATGCTCGACCTTTCGGTCTTCCGTGTTCCGAGGCCATGTCTGTACATGCTAGGCTCGTCAAGTCAACCTAAGTGTATTGCGTGTGTTCCGAGGCCATGTCTGTACATGCTAGGCTCGTCAACACCCGTTGTATGCGAACGTTAGAATCTATCACACCCGATCATCACGTGGTGCTTCGAAACAACGAACCTTCGCAACGGTGCACAGTTAGGGAGAACACTTTCTTGAAATTATTATAAGGGATCATCTTACTTACTACCGTCGTACTAAGCGAATAAGATGCAAAACATGATAAACATCACATGCAATCAAATAGTGACATGATATGGCCAATATCATTTTGCTCCTTTGATCTCCATCTTCGGGGCGCCATGATCATCTTCGTCACCGGCATGACACCATGATCTCCATCATCATGATCTTCATCATCGTGTCTTCATGAAGTTGTCACGCCAACAATTACTTCTACTTCTATGGCTAACGTGTTTAGCAATAAAGTAAAGTAATTTACATGGCGTTATTCAATGACACGCAGGTCATACAAAAATAAAGACAACTCCTATGGCTCCTGCCGGTTGTCATACTCATCGACATGCAAGTCGTGATTCCTATTACAAGAACATGATCAATCTCATACATCACATATATCATTCATCACATCTTCTGGCCATATCACATCACAAGGCACATGTTGCAAAAACAAGTTAGATGTCCTCTAATTGTTGTTGCAAGTTTTTACGTGGCTTCTATAGGTTTCTAGCAAGAACGTTTCTTACCTACGTAAAACCACAACATGATATGCCAATTTCTATTTACCCTTCATAAGGACCCTTTTCATCGAATCTGTTCTGACTAAAGTGGGAGAGACAGACACCCGCTAGCCACCTTATGCAACTAGTGCATGTCAGTCAGTGGAACCTGTCTCACGTAAGCGTACGTGTAAGGTCGGTTCGGGCCACTTCATCCCACAATACCGCCGAAACAAGATAAGACTAGTAGTGGCAAGAAAAATTGACAACATCTACGCCCACAACTACTTTGTGTTCTACTCGTGCATAGAAACTACGCATAGGCCTGGCTCATGATGCCACTGAAGGGAATCGTAGCAGAAATTTAAAATTTTCTACGCATCACCAAGATCCTTCTATGGAGTTTACTAGCAGCGAGAAGGAAGGAGTGCATCAACATACCCTTGTAGATCGCGAGCGGAAGCGTTCAAGTGAACGGGGTTGTTGGAGTCGTACTCGTCGTGATCCAAATCACCGATGACCGAGCGCCAAACGGACGGCACCTCCGCGCTCAACACATGTACGGAGCAGCGACGTCTCCTCCTTCTTGATCCACCAAGGGGGAAGGAGAGGTTGATGGAGATCCAGCAGCACAACGGCGTGGTGGTGGAAGTAGCGGGGATCCCGGCATGGCTTCGCCAAGCGCAAGCAGGAGGGAGAGGTGTCACGGGAGGGAGAGGGAGGCGCCAGGGGCTAGGGTACTGCTGCCCTCCCTCCCCCCACTATATATAGGGGTCCTGGGGGGGGCCAGCCCCCTGGAGATCCCATCTGAGGGGGTGGCGGCGGCCAAGGGGGTGGCTTGCCCCCCAAGCCAAGTGGGGCGCCCCCCCACCCCCAGGGTTTCCAACCCTAGGCGCAGGGGAGGCCCAAGTGAAGGAAATATGCCCTAGAGGCAATAATAAAGTATTATTTATTTCCTTATATCATGATAAATGTTTATTATTCATGCTAGAATTGTATTAACCGGAAACATAATAATGTGTGAATACATAGACAAACAGAGTGTCACTAGTATGCCTCTACTTGACTAGCTCGTTAATCAAAGATGGTTATGTTTCCTAGCCATAGACATGAGTTGTCATTTGATTAACGGGATCACCTCATTAGAAGAATGACGTGATTGACTTGACCCATTCCGTTAGCTTAGCACTCGATCGTTTAGTATGTTGCTATTGCTTTCTTCATGACTTATACATGTTCCTATGACTATGAGATTATGCAACTCCCGTTTACCGGAGGAACACTTTGTGTGCTACCAAACATCACAACATAACTGGGTGATTATAAAGGTGCTCTACAGGTGTCTCCAAAGGTACTTGTTGGGTTGGCGTATTTCGAGATTAGGATTTGTCACTCCGATTGTCGGAGAGGTATCTCTGGGCCCACTCGGTAATGCACATCACCATAAGCCTTGCAAGCATTGTGACTAATGAGTTAGTTGCGGGATGATGTATTACGGAACAATTAAAGAGACTTGCCGGTAACGAGATTGAACTAGGTATCGAGATACCAACGATCGAATCTCGGGCAAGTAACATACCGATGACAAAGGGAACAACGTATGTTGTTATGCGGTCTGACCGATAAAGATCTTCGTATAATATGTAGGAACCAATATGAGCATCCAGGTTCCTCTATTGGTTATTGACCGGAGAGGTGTCTCGGTCATGTCTACATAGTTCTCGAACCCGTAGGGTCCGCACGCTTAACGTTACTATGACAGTTATATTATGAGTTTATATGTTTTGATGTACCGAAGGTTGTTCGGAGTCCCGGATGTGATCACGGACATGACGAGGAGTCTCGAAATGGTTGAGACATAAAGATTGATATATTGGACGACTATATTCGGACACCGGAGAAGTTTCGGATAAAACCGGAGTGCCGGAGGGGTTACCGGAACCCCCCGGGGAAGTATTGGGGCTTAGTGGGCCTAAGGGGAGAGAGAGGGCAGCAGCCCAGCAGGTGGCGCGCCCCCTCCCATGAGGAGTCCGAATTGGACTAGGGCAGGGGGGCGCAGCCCCTCTTTCCCTCTTCGTCTCCCTCTCTTTCCCTCCCCCTTCTCTCTTCCTAGTTGGACTAGGAAAGGGGAGTCCTACTCCTACTAGGAGGAGGACTCCCCCCCTCCTTGGCGCGCCCCAAGGGCCAGCCGACCTCCCCCCTTGCTCCTTTATATACGGGGGCATGGGGCACCTCTCGACACACAATTGATATACGATATTTTAGCCGTGTGCGGTGCCCCCCTCCACCATATTACACCTCGATAATATCGTTGCGGAGCTTAGGCGAAGCCCTGCGTCGGTAGAACATCATCATCGTCACCACGCCGTCGTGCTGACGAAACTCTCCCTCAACACTCGGCTAGATGGGAGTTCGAGGGACGTCATCGAGCTGAACGTGTGCTGAACTCGGAGGTGCCGTGCGTTCGGTACTTGATCGGTCGGATCGTGAAGACGTACGACTACATCAACCGCGTTGTGTTAACGCTTCCGCTGTCGGTCTACGAGGGTACGTAGACAACACTCTCCCCTCTCTTTGCTATGCATCACCATGATCTTGCGTGTGCGTAGGAATTTTTTTGAAATTACTACGTTCCCCAACAGTGGCATCCGAGCCAGGTTTTATGCGTTGATGCTATGCACGAGTAGAACACTAGTGAGTTGTGGGCGATATAGTCATACTGCTTACCAGCATGTCATACTTTGGTTCAGCGGTATTGTGAGATGAAGCGGCCCGGACCGACATTACGCGTACGCTTACGCGATACTGGTTTAACCGTTGCGAGCACTCGTTGCTTAAAGGTGACTGGCGGGTGTCTGTCTCTCTCACTTTAGTTGAACCGAGTGTGGCTACGCCCGGTCCTTGCGAAGGTTAAAACAACACCAACTTGAAAAACTATCGTTGTGGTTCTGATGCGTAGGTAAGAACGGTTCTTGCTAAGCCCGTAGCAGCCACGTCAAACTTGCAACAACAAAGTAGAGGACGTCTAACTTGTTTTTGCAGGGCATGTTGTGATGTGATATGGTCAAGACATGATGCTATATTTTATTGTATGAGATGATCATGTTTTGTAACCGAGTTATCGACAACTGGCAGGAGCCATATGGTTGTCGCTTTATTGTATGCAATGCAAGCGCCATGTAATTGTTTTACTTTATCACTAAGCGGTAGCGATAGTCGTAAAAGCAATAAATTGGCGAGACGACAACGATACTACGATGGAGATCAAGGTGTCGCGTCGGTGACGATGGTGATCATGACGGTGCTTCGGAGATGGAGATCACAAGCACAAGATGATGATGGCCATATCATATCACTTATATTGATTGCATGTGATGTTAATCTTTTATGCATCTTATCTTGCTTTGATTGACGGTAGCATTATAAGATGATCTCTCACTAAAATTTCAAGATAAAAGTGTTTTCCCTGAGTATGCACCGTTGCGAAAGTTCTTCGTGCTGAGACACCACGTGATGATCGGGTGTGATAGGCTCTACGTTCAAATACAACGGGTGCAAAACAGTTGCACACGCATTATACTCAGGTTAAACTTGACGAGCCTAGCATATGCAGATATGGCCTCGGAACACGGAGACCGAAAGGTCGAGCGTGAATCATACAGTAGATATGATCAACATAGTGATGTTCACCATTGAAACTACTCCATCTCACGTGATGATCGGACATGGTTTAGTTGATTTGGATCACGTAATCACTTAGATGATGAGAGGGATGTCTATCTAAGTGGGAGTTCTTAAGTAATATGATTAATTGAACTTGAATTTATCATGAACTTAGCACCTGATAGTATCTTGCTTGTCTATGTTAATTGTAGATAAATGGCCCGTGCTGTTGTTCCGTTGAATTTTAATGCGTTCCTTGAGAAAGCAAAGTTGAAAGATGATGGTAGCAATTACATGGACTGGGTCCGTAACTTGAGGATTATCCTCATTGCTGCACAGAAGAATTACGTCCTGGAAGCACCGCTAGGTGCCAGGCCTCCTGCAAGAGCAACACCAGAAGTTATGAACGTCTGGCAGAGCAAAGCTGATGACTACTCGATAGTTCAGTGTGCCATGCTTTACGGCTTAGAACCGGGTCTTCAACGACGTTTTGAACGTCATGGAGCATATGAGATGTTCCAGGAGTTGAAGTTAATATTTCAAGCAAATGCCCGGATTGAGAGATATGAAGTCTCCAATAAGTTCTACAGCTGCAAGATGGAAGAGAATAGTTCTGTCAGTGAGCATATACTCAAAATGTCTGGGTATAATAATCACTTGATTCAACTGGGAGTTAATCTTCCGGATGATAGCGTCATTGACAGAATTCTTCAATCACTGCCACCAAGCTACAAGAGCTTCGTGATGAACTATAACATGCAAGGGATGGATAAGACAATTCCCGAGCTCTTCGCAATGCTAAAGGCAGCGGAGGTAGAAATCAAAAAGGAGCATCAAGTGTTGATGGTCAGTAAAACCACTAGTTTCAAGAAAAAGGGCAAAGGGAAGAAGAAGGGGAACTTCAAGAAGAACAGCAAGCAAGTTGCTGTTCAGGAGAAGAAATCCAAGTCTGGACCTAAGCCTGAAACTGAGTGCTTCTACTGCAAGCAGACTGGTCACTGGAAGCGGAACTGCCCCAAGTATTTGGCGGATAAGAAGGATGGCAAGGTTAACAAAGGTATATGTGATATACATGTTATTGATGTGTACCTTACTAATGCTCGCAGTAGCACCTGGGTATTTGATACTGGTTCTGTTGCTAATATTTGCAACTCGAAACAGGGGCTACGGATTAAGCGAAGATTGGCTAAGGACGAGGTGACGATGCGCGTGGGAAATGGTTCCAAAGTCGATGTGATCGCCGTCGGCACGCTACCTCTACATCTACCTTCGGGATTAGTATTAGACCTAAATAATTGTTATTTGGTGCCAGCGTTGAGCATGAACATTATATCTGGATCTTGTTTGATGCGAGACGGTTATTCATTTAAATCAGAGAATAATGGTTGTTCTATTTATATGAATAATATCTTTTATGGTCATGCACCCTTGAAGAGTGGTCTATTTTTAATGAATCTCGATAGTAGTGACACACATATTCATAATGTCGAAGCCAAAAGATGCAGAGTTGATAATGACAGTGCAACTTATTTGTGGCACTGCCGTTTAGGTCATATCGGTGTAAAGCGCATGAAGAAACTCCATACTGATGGACTTTTGGAATCACTTGATTATGAATCACTTGGTACTTGCGAACCGTGCCTCATGGGCAAGATGACTAAAACACCGTTCTCCGGAACTATGGAGAGAGCAACAGATTTATTGGAAATCATACATACAGATGTATGTGGTCCGATGAATATTGAGGCTCGTGGCGGATATCGTTATTTTCTCACCTTCACAGATGATTTGAGCAGATATGGGTATATCTACTTAATGAAACATAAGTCTGAAACATTTGAAAAGTTCAAAGAATTTCAGAGTGAAGTTGAAAATCATCGTAACAAGAAAATAAAGTTTCTATGATCTGATCGTGGAGGAGAATATTTGAGTTACGAGTTTGGCCTACATTGAAACAATGCGGAATAGTTTCGCAACTCACGCCACCCGGAACACCACAGCGTAATGGTGTGTCCGAACGTCGTAATCGTACTTTACTAGATATGGTGCGATCTATGATGTCTCTTACTGATTTACCGCTATCGTTTTGGGGTTATGCTTTAGAGACGGCTGCATTCACTCTAAATAGGGCACCATCAAAATCCGTTGAAACGACACCTTATGAACTATGGTTTGGCAAGAAACCAAAGTTGTCGTATCTTAAAGTTTGGGGTTGCGATGCTTATGTGAAGAAACTTCAACCTGATAAGCTCGAACCTAAATCGGAGAAATGTGTCTTCATAGGATACCCAAAGGAGACTGTTGGGTACACCTTCTATCACAGATCCGAAGGCAAGATATTCGTTGCTAAGAATGGATCCTTTCTAGAGAAGGAGTTTCTCTCGAAAGAAGTGAGTGGGAGGAAAGTAGAACTTGATGAGGTAACTGTACCTGCTCCCTTATTGGAAAGTAGATCATCACAGAAATCAGTTTCTGCGACACCTACACCAATTAGTGAGGAAGTTAATGATAATGATCATGAAACTTCAGATCAAGTTATTACTGAACCTCGTAGGTCAACTAGATCAAGATCCGCACCAGAGTGGTACGGTAATCCTGTTCTGGAGGTTATGTTACTAGACCATGACGAACCTACGAACTATGAAGAAGCGATGGTGAGCCCAGATTCCGCAAAATGGCTTGAGGCCATGAAATCCGAGATGGGATCCATGTATGAGAACAAAGTATGGACTTTGGTTGACTTGCCCGATGGTCGGCAAGCCATTGAAAATAAATGGATCTTCAAGAAGAAGACTGACGCTGATGGTAATGTTACTGTCTATAAAGCTCGACTTGTTGCGAAAGGTTTTCGACAAGTTCAAGGGATTGACTACGATGAGACCTTCTCACCCGTAGCGATGCTTAAGTCTGTCCGAATCATGTTAGCAATTGCCGCATTTTATGATTATGAAATTTGGCAAATGGATGTCAAAACTGCATTCCTGAATGGATTTCTGGAAGAAGAGTTGTATATGATGCAACCAGAAGGTTTTGTCGATCCAAAGGGAGCTAACAAAGTGTGCAAGCTCCAGCGATCCATTTATGGACTGGTGCAAGCCTCTCGGAGTTGGAATAAACGCTTTGATAGTGTGATCAAAGCATTTGGTTTTATACAGACTTTTGGAGAAGCCTGTATTTACAAGAAAGTGAGTGGGAGCTCAGTAGCATTTCTGATATTATATGTGGATGACATATTGCTGATTGGAAATGATATAGAATTTCTGGATAGCATAAAGGGATACTTGAATAAGAGTTTTTCAATGAAAGACCTCGGTGAAGCTGCATATATATTAGGCATTAAGATCTATAGAGATAGATCAAGACGCTTAATTGGACTTTCACAAAGCACATACCTTGACAAAGTTTTGAAGAAGTTCAAAATGGATCAAGCAAAGAAAGGGTTCTTGCCTGTACTACAAGGTGTGAGATTGAGTAAGACTCAATGCCCGACCACTGCAGAAGATAGAGAGAAGATGAAAGATGTTCCCTATGCTTCAGCCATAGGCTCTATCATGTATGCAATGCTGTGTACCAGACCTGATGTGTGCCTTGCTATAAGTTTAGCAGGGAGGTACCAAAGTAATCCAGGAGTGGATCACTGGACAGCGGTCAAGAACATCCTGAAATACCTGAAAAGGACTAAGGATATGTTTCTCGTTTATGGAGGTGACAAAGAGCTCATCGTAAGTGGTTACGTTGATGCAAGCTTTGACACTGATTCGGACGATTCTAAATCGCAAACCGGATACGTATTTACATTGAACGGTGGAGCTGTCAGTTGGTGCAGTTCTAAGCAAAGTGCCGTGGCGAGATCTACGTGTGAAGTGGAGTACATAGCTGCTTCGGAAGCAGCAATGAAGGAGTCTGGATGAAGGAGTTCATATCCGATCTAGGTGTCATACCTAGTGCATTGGGACCAATGAAAATCTTTTGTGACAATACTGGTGCAATTGCCTTAGCAAAGGAATCCAGATTTCACAAGAGAACCAAGCACATCAAAAGACGCTTCAATTCCATCCGGGATTTAGTCCAGGTGGGAGACATCGAAATTTGCAAGATACATACGGATCTGAATGTTGCAGACCCATTGACTAAGCCTCTTCCACGAGCAAAACATGATCAACACCAAGACTCCATTGGTGTAAGGATCATTACTGTGTAATCTAGATTATTGACTCTAGTGCAAGTGGGAGACTGAAGGAAATATGCCCTAGAGGCAATAATAAAGTATTATTTATTTCCTTATATCATGATAAATGTTTATTATTCATGCTAGAATTGTATTAACCGGAAACATAATACATGTGTGAATACATAGACAAACAGAGTGTCACTAGTATGCCTCTACTTGACTAGCTCGTTAATCAAAGATGGTTATGTTTCCTAGCCATAGACATGAGTTGTCATTTGATTAACGGGATCACCTCATTAGAAGAATGACGTGATTGACTTGACCCATTCCATTAGCTTAGCACTCGATCGTTTAGTATGTTGCTATTGCTTTCTTCATGACTTATACATGTTCCTATGACTATGAGATTATGCAACTCCCGTTTACCGGAGGAACACTTTGTGTGCTACCAAACGTCACAACGTAACTGGGTGATTATAAAGGTGCTCTACAGGTGTCTCCAAAGGTACTTGTTGGGTTGGCGTATTTCGAGATTAGGATTTGTCTGTCCGATTGTCGAAGAGGTATCTCTGGGCCCACTCGGTAATGCACATCACCATAAGCCTTGCAAGCATTGTGACTAATGAGTTAGTCGCGGGATGATGTATTACGGAACGAGTAAAGAGACTTGCCGGTAACGAGATTGAACTAGGTATCGAGATACCGACGATCGAATCTCGGGCAAGTAACATACCGATGACAAAGGGAACAACGTATGTTGTTATGCGGTCTGACCGATAAAGATCTTCGTAGAATATGTAGGAACCAATATGAGCATCTAGGTTCCGCTATTGGTTATTGACCGGAGAGGTGTCTCGGTCATGTCTACATAGTTCTTGAACCCGTAGGGTCCGCACGCTTAACGTTACGATGACAGTTATATTATGAGTTTATATGTTTTGATGTACCGAAGGTTGTTCGGAGTCCCGGATGTGATCACGGACATGACGAGGAGTCTCGAAATGGTCGAGACATAAAGATTGATATATTGGACGACTATATTCGGACACCGGAAGTGTTCCGGAGAAGTTTCGGATAAAACCGGAGTGCGGGAGGGGTTACCGGAACCCCCCGGGGAAGTATTGGGCCTTAGTGGGCCTGAGGGGAGAGAGAGGGCAGCAACCCAGGAGGTGGCGCGCCCCCTCCCATGAGGAGTCCGAATTGGACTAGGGGAGGGGGGCGCAGCCCCTCTTTCCCTCTTCCTCTTCCTCTCTTTCCTTCCCCCTTCTCTCTTCCTAGTTGGACTAGGAAAGGGGAGTCCTACTCCTACTAGGAGGAGGACTCCCCCCTCCTTGGCGCGCCCCAAGGGCCAGCCGGCCTCCCCCCTTGCTCCTTTATATACGGGGGCAGGGGGCACCTCTCGACACACAATTGATATACGATATTTTAGCCGTGTGCGGTGCCCCCCTCCACCATATTACACCTCGATAATATCGTTGCGGAGCTTAGGCGAAGCCCTGCGTCGGTGGAACATTATCATCGTCACCACGCCGTCGTGCTGACGAATCTCTCCCTCAACACTCGGCTGGATCGGAGTTCGAGGGACGTCATCGAGCTGAACATGTGCTGAACTCGGAGGTGCCATGCGTTAGGTACTTGATCGGTCGGATCGTGAAGACATACGACTACATCAACCGCATTGTGTTAACGCTTCCGCTGTCGGTCTACGAGGGTACGTAGACAACACTCTCCCCTCTCGTTGCTATGCATCACCATGATCTTGCATGTGCGTAGGAATTTTTTTGAAATTACTACGTTCTCCAATACCAAGGGGGGCGCACCAGCCCACCAGTGGCTGGTTCCCCTCCCCACTTCAGCCCATGGGGCCCTCCGGGACAGGTGGCCCCACCCGGTGGACCCCCGGGACCCTTCCGGTGGTCCCGGTACAATACCGATAACCCCCGAAACTTTCCCGGTGGCTGAAACTGGACTTCCTATATATAATTCTTCACCTCCGGACCATTCCGGAACTCGTCGTGACGTCCGGGATCTCATCCGGGACTCCGAACAACTTTCGGGTTTCCGCATACTAATATTTCTACAACCCTAGCGTCACCGAACCTTAAGTGTGTAGACCCTACGGGTTCGGGAGACATGCAGACATGACCGAGACGACTCTCCGGTCAATAACCAACAGCGGGATCTGGATACCCATGTTGGCTCCCACTTATTCCACGATGATCTCATCGGATGAACCACGATGTCGAGGATTCAATCAATCCCGTATACAATTCCCTTTGTCAATCGGTACGTTACTTGCCCGAGATTCGATCGTCGGTATCCCAATACCTCGTTCAATCTCGTTACCGGCAAGTCACTTTACTCGTACCATAATGCATGATCCCATTACCAACCACTTGGTCACTTTGAGCTCATTATGATGATGCATTACCGAGTGGGCCCAGAGATACCTCTCCGTCATACGGAGTGACAAATCCCAGTCTCGATCCGTGTCAACCCAACAGATACTTTCAGAGATACCTGTAGTGTACCTTTATAGTCACCCAGTTACGTTGTGACGTTTGGTACACCCAAAGCACTCCTACGGCATCCGGGAGTTACACGATCTCATGGTCTAAGGAAAATTTACTTGACATTGGAAAAGCTCTAGCAAACGAACTACACGATCTTTGCGCTATGCTTAGGATTGGGTCTTGTCCGTCACATCATTCTCCTAATGATGTGATCCCGTTATCAATGACATCCAATGTCCATAGTCAGGAAATCATGACTATCTGTTGATCAACGAGCTAGTCAACTAGAGGCTCACTAGGGACATGTTGTGGTCTATGTATTCACACATGTATTACGATTTCCGGATAACACAATTATAGCATGAACAATAGACAATTATCATGAACAAGGAAATATAATAATAACCATTTTATTATTGCCTCTAGGGCATATTTCCAACAATATCTTCCATAATCGGAAGCGCCGCCGCGATCCCTTGAGCATCTCTACGAGCTCCCCCGTGCTTCCTGGCAGGGAGGCGGATGGCCACAAGGCCTGGGCAATGCCCTGCATCACCTGCCGAACTTGTTCGTGCAGTTGTGAGAGCTCTGGCAGAAGATCACCCGCAGACCCGGGCATCTCCTCTGCGGGACGACCCGTCAGCATACCTATAGATATAACTCTGTTAGCCGGTTTCTTCGCCGAAATCTATAAAAGTTCGTTCAAGCACTTACGAAAAATGCCGCGTCGAATCCTCTTATTCTCCTTTACGGAGTCAGCAAGCTGGGCCCGAACATCTTTCAGTTCAACGCCCAGCCGGGTATTGGCATCTTGGAGATCATTTTTCTCCTGCCTAACCTATGTAAGCACGCGCTCGCCAGCCTTTAGTTGTCGTTGAGCATGTTGCTCATCCCCTCGCACGACCTCCGGATTCACCGAGGATCATCTGCAGAATCTATTGTTAGATTTGCATGCACGCCGCATACTCACCGGTACATGTCATTCTTTTTGATAAAAACAAGTGTTACCAGATGGGGTCTTCTCGGACTCCTTCATTGCGGCAACTGCGGCCCGTAGCTGTGCTTTGCACTCTCCAGCTCTTGATACAACTGGGTATTCTTCTTCGTAAGAACCTACGCACATAATGATCCTTAAATCAGTTGTGTCAACTGTTTCAAGTCTCAGGGGCTACTGATATACATAATTATTAGATTTTCTTACCCGTATATCCTTTATGTACTGGTCCGTGGCTCTGGCAAGACCATTTTGAGCAGCTCTGATGTACGCGTCCCCTGAGTTGAAGGCATCGAACGCCTCTTCAGAGAAACCAGGGTCGCGGAGTACGGCCCGGTGACGCCTGTGATTCATGGCGCTCTCCACTTCGGAATTCGTAGCGGACAGCCTTTCCGCATCCTCTGTAGGAGGAACATCCGGTGTTGTCCCCACGTTAGCATCTGCCCCTAAGTCCGGCTCTGGAGTCCGGCTGGTGGAGGCATGGCCGGCAGGCTCTCCGGACACGGTCCGGCGAGCGTTTTTTCTGCCAGGAACCATGGACGTTATTATATTTTAAAGATGACAACCACGGAGCAGGGTTTTTTTCATACCTCTGTGACGGCGTCTCAGTCCTGACTGCCTTCCTTTTAAGCCTACCCGACTTCGGTGCCCCTTGTTGATGAGACACCGCGGGTTCGGCATGGCGCCCCGAGGGCCTTCCCTGTAAGACGCAATACGTGTGCTGTTGGTAAGGTGCAAACAAGGGATCCTTCTCGGAAGTTAGGACTCCAGTTTTACTTACATGCGATGCAGGGAGCAGGCCAGGATAATCGGCTATGATGGCCACCAAGGCACCGTCGCAGCTTAACTGATAGAACGTCCTGTCGACGAGCTCCACAAATATGTCCGGATCTTCTTTGAGTCCGGGGTCGAGGGCCCGGTCAGGGTCCTCTAGCTGTGGAGACGGGCTGTGGACCTCCCTATAAGCTTTTCGCAGTTCTTGCTATGAAATAGCAAGGTAAATATTTATGATGAAGGATGCGGGAAGGTCTGGAGTAAAAGGTAGCAGCTCACCCAGTTTGGGGGGTTGTACATGGAGAATCCATCCCGTGGCTTAATGCGGATGAACTCCTCTTCCTCTCCTTTGTACAAATCAGACAGTATTTTCGCTAGAGCAGCAGCGGAGTCCAGACCTTTACAACCGCAGCGGGTGGCATCGTCTTCTCCATTGAAGTGCCACATGGGTTGTCCCCGATATTGAAGTGGCTGCACCCCCCGCATTATACATATTGACATGACCTCAATTATGGTCAACCCTGATTTGGCCAGCGCTTTTATTCGGACCATCAGGTAAAGGACCTCTCTGTTATCTTCCTCTTGGGGGCTCCGAGGGCGCCAGCTGCGGCGTTTCTTCAAAGGGGTGTTATTGAACTCAAGAAGGCCCATCCAAATAGGGTCCGGAAGGGGGACGTCCTCCATATAAAACCACTCCGAAGGCCAGTCTTCGGATGTCTTCTTCGGAGTACCGGACAGGTATCCGATCCCGGCGATGCACCATATCTCGGCTCCACCCACTTGATATATTGATCCCTCCTGTGTACGGGGTACGAGGCAGAATAGCCTCTGCCATAGCTTGAAATGAGCTTCACAGCCCAGAAACAGCTCGCAAAGAGCGACGTAGCCCGCGATGTGTAATATGGAGGATGGAGTAAAACTATGCAGCTGGAGGCCATAGAACTCCAGGAGCCCGCGGAGGAATGGATGGATTGGAAATCCAAGTCCCCTTAATAATTAAGGGGTAAGGCATACCCCCTCCCCCATGGATGGGCTGGGAAAGCTCTCCGCTTGCAAGTGGCTAGTCTGGCTCGGACGAGGACCATGCACGCTGGAGGGAGAAACCCCTGGGTTTGTAACTCTACTAATTAGCAGTGGGGGACAGAACACTTCTTCCAATTACCTGGCTTAGTGCTACGGGAGCGAGAGGAGGAGTTGCGATGGCCGGCCATGATGGGATGGGATTTTCTGGGCGCGCTCCGATGGATACTCGTAGTGGGAGGATGGTGTGACCTGGATCTGGGGATCCCCGGCTCTTTAAATAGATGATTTGCTCACAGGATGAGGGTGGCAAGTGTAAAAATGCCCCGACTTCTCGCACTCGCTCGACACGTGGAAGATTGCCATTATTAGGCGCAGAAGCCGAGGAGTGCAACATTCGTGGGAAGCCAGACACTACTCGACAGGTATGATAACCCACAAGTATAGGGGATCAATTGTAGCCTCTTTCGATAAGTAAGAGTGTCGAACCTAATGAGGAGCTAAAGGTAGAACAAATATTCCCTCAAGTTCTATCGACCACCGATACAACTCTACGCACGCTTAACGTTCGCTTTACCTATAACAAGTATGAAACTAGAAGTACTTTGTAGGTGTTGTTGGATAGGTTTGCAAGAAGATAAAGAGCGCGTAAATAAAAACTAGGGGCTGTTTAGATAAGGACACAATAAAGTAAATATAGCGAGTGTTTAAAAGTGGTGGTAGGAGTTGCGAAATTGTCCCTAAGCAATTGACTACTTTACTAGACCGATGGCAAGTTTTATGTGGGAGAGGCCACTGCTAGCATGTCATCCCTTACTTGGAATTCTATGCACTTATGATTGGAACTATTAGCAAGCATCCGCAACTACTAACGTTCATTAAGGTAAAACCCAACCATAGCATTAAGATTTATTGGTCCCCTTCAGTGCCGTATGCATCAATTTCTATGCTAGGCTGAAGCTTCTGTCACCCTTGCCCTCCAATACATAGTCCTATCAACATACAACTAACCGTATGGTGTGATCCACACGCGCGGTCATATGATGGGCACCAAAGGACAGCAACATAACCACAAGCAAATTAAATCAATCATAACAATTCATCAACCACCGATAGGACAACGAAAATCTACTCAGACATAATAGGATGGCAACACATCATTGGATAATAATATGAAGCATAAAGCCCCATGTTCAAGTAGAGGGTCTAGCGGGTTGCGGGAGAGTGGACCACTGTAGATAGAGGGGGGAAGGTGATGGAGATGTTGGTGAAGATGGCGGAGCTGTTGGTCTAGATCGCGGTGATGATGATGGCCCCCGGCGGCGCTCCGGCACCACCGGAAGCGAGGGGGAGAGAGCCCCCTCCTTCTTCTTCTTCCTTGACCTTCTCCCTAGATGGGAGAAGGGTTTCCCCTCTGGTCCATGGTCTCCATGGCGTGGGAGGGTCGAGAGCCCCTCCGAGATTGGATCTGTCTCTCTGTCTCTCTCTGTTTCTGCGTTCTCCTCTGCTGCCCTTTCACCGTTTCGTATATATATGGAGATCCGTAACTCCGATCGGACTGAAACCTTCGCCGTGATTTTTTTTACCAAAAATTAGCTTTCTTGCGGCCAAAGTAGAGCATCAACCGCCTTACGGGTGGCCCATGAGGGTTAGGGGCGCGCCCCCTACCTCGTGGCCACCTCGGGCACCGTCTCGCATTGATTCTTCTTCCGTAATTTTCCAAATATTCCAAAAATATTCTCCGTCCGTTTTTATCCCGTTTGGATTCCGTTTGATATGGGGTTTCTGTGAAACATAAAACATGCAACAAACAGGAACTGGCACTGGGCACTGGATCAATATGTTAGTCCCAAAATAGTATAAAAAGTTGCCAAAAAGTATAAGAAAGTTGTATAATATTGGCATGGAACAATCAAAAATTATAGATACGACGGAGACGTATCAGCATCCCCAAGCTTAATTCCTGCTCGTCCTCTTGTAGGTAAATGATAATTTTTTATGTGGAATGCTACCTAGCATAATCTTGATCATGTATCTAATCATGGCATGAATATTAAGACACGAGTGATTCAAAGAAATAGTCTATCATTTGACATAAAAACAATAATACTTCAAGCCTACTAATAAAGCAATCATGTCTTTTCAAAATAACAAGGCCAAAGAAAGTTATCCCTACAAAATCATATAGTCTGGCTATGCTCCATCTTCACCACACAAAATATTCAAATCATGCACAACCCCGATGACAAGCCGAGCAATTTGTTCATACTTTTTAACGCGCTTCAGCTTTTTCAACCCTCACGCAATACATGAGCGCAAGCCATGGACATAGCACTATAGGTGGAATAGAATAATATGATGGGGGTTATGTGGAGAAGACAAAAAAGGAGAAAGTCTCACATCGACACGACTAATCAACGGGCTATGGAGATGCCCATCAATTGATGTCAATGTGAGGAGTAGGGATTGCCATGCAACGGATGCACTAGAGCTATAAGTATATGAAAGCTCAAACTGAAACTTAGTGGGTGTGCATCCAACTTTCTTGCTCATGAAGACCTAGGGCATTTGAGGAAGCCCATCGTTGGAATAGACAAGCCAAGTTCTATAATGAAAATTCCCACTAGTATATGAAAGTGATAACTCAAGAGACTCTCTATATGAAGAACATGGTGCTACTTTGAAGCACAAGTGTGGTAAAAGGATAGTAACATTGCCCCTTTTTCTTTTCTTTTTTTTTTCTTTTGCGGTCTTCTTTGGACCCCTTTTTTATTTAGGCTTCTTTGGCCTCTTTCTCTCTCTCTTTTTTGATGGGGCAATGCTCTAATAATGATGATCATCACACTTTATTTACTTACAACTCGATATTACAACTCGATACTAGACAAAGATATGACTCTATATGAATGCCTCCGGCGGTGTACCGGGATGTGCAATGATCTAGCGTAGCAATGACATCAAAAAATGGACAAGACATGAAAACATCATGCTAGCTATCTTAGGATCATGCAAAGCAATATGACAATAAATGCTCAAGTCATGTATATGATGATGATGGAAGTTGCATGGCAATATATCTCGGAATGGCTATGGAAATGCCATGATAGGTAGGTATGGTGGCTGTTTTGAGGAAGATATAAGGAGGTTTATGTGTGATAGAGCGTATTGTATCACGGGGTTTGGATGCACCAGCGAAGTTTGCACCAACTCTCGAGGTGAGAAAGGGCAATGCACGGTACCGAAGAGGCTAGCAATGATGGAAGGGTGAGAGTGCGTATAATCCATGGACTCACATTAGTCATAAAGAACTCATATACTTAATGCAAAAGTTTATTAGCCCTCGAAGGAAAGTACTACTACACATGCCCCTAGGGGGATAGATTGTTAGGAAAAGACCATCGCTCGTCCCCGACCGCCACTCATAAGGAAAGCAATGAAAGAACACCTCATGCTCCGACTTCGTTACATAACGGTTCACCATACGTGCATGCTACGGGACTTGCAAACCTCAACACAACTATTTCTCAATTTCACAATTACTCAACTAGCATGACTCTAATTTCACCACCTTTATATCGCAAAACCATTGCAAGGAATCAAACACATCATATTCAGTGATCTACAAGTTTTATGTAGGATTTTATGACTAACCATGTGAATGACCAGTTCATGTCATCTCTCTAAATAGATATAAGTGAGCAAGAGAGTTTAATTCTTTCTACAAAAGATATGCCCACGCTCTAACAAATATAAGTGAAGAAAAAGAGCATTCTACAAATGGCAGTTGTCTAAGTGAAGAGAAACAGGCAATCCAAACTTCATATGATATAAGTGAAGCACATGAAGCATTCTATAAAGCCATACTCAAAAGGTATAAGTGAAGTGCAAAGAGCATTCTATAAATCAACCAAGGAATATCTCATACCAGCATGGTGCATAAAAGAAAAATGAAAACTAAATGCAAAAGACGCTCCAAGATTTACACATATCACATGAACGAAACGAATCCGAAAACATACCGATACTTGTTGAAGAAAGAGGGGATGCCTTCTGGGGCATCCCCAAGCTTAGACGCTTGAGTCTCCTTGAATATTTACTTGGGGTGCCTCGGGCATCCCCAAGCTTGAGCTCTTGCCTCTCTTCCTTCTTCTCACACCGAGACCTTCTCAATCATCGAACACTTCATCCATAGAAAACTTCAACAGAAAACTCGGTAAGATCCGTTAGTATAATAAAGCAAATCACTACTCTAAGTGCTGTTGCAAACCAATTCATATTTTGTTTTTGCATTGTGTCTACTGTAATATAACTTTTTCATGGCTTAATCCACTGATATAAATCGATAGTTTCATCGAAACAAGCAAACTATGCATCAAAAACAGAATCTGTTTAAAACAGAACAGTCTGTAATAATCTGAACATTCACCATACTTATGATACTTGAAAAATTCTGCCAAAATTAGGAAAAATAAACAATTTGTATATAAAGATAGTGCAAAAAGTTTCAGAACCGTTTGACGTTCCAGTAAAACATGAAAAATATCGCACTACAGCCAAAGTTTCTGTCCTGCACCGCACAAACCAACAAGCATCGTAATCTTGGCACATTATTTTTATTTTTAAAATTTATAAAAGCACACAACAGAAATAAATGACTCTCTAAAACTTCCGGGTTGTCTCCCTGGCAGCGCTTTCTTTAAAGCCATTAAGCTAGGCGTATAGTGCTCAAGTAGTGAATCCACCCGGATCCGAAGGTATATCAAAGCCAATTTTAATTAGCAACGATTTGGCATTTAGTAGTGAGCACAAAGCAACATATATCAAGCAATGGCGAAGTCTAACTCTCTTCCTATGCATCGGCATGTCATAAAAGAACAATTCATGCACACATAGTAAAGGCCAATGCATAGTATAAACAGTTTCTTGCAATTTTATCGTGTTGGAAACATAGAGAGGTGGAGATATAGTTCCTCTCTCATAATAATTGCAAGTAGGAGCAGCAAGCACATGCATATTATATTCATCAAAATCATCATGTGCAACGGTATAAGGCAACCCATCAATATAATCCTTAATAAGGGCAAACTTCTCCGATATAGTGTAGTCAGGAGAATTCAAAAAGATAATAGGACTATCATGTGTGGGTGCAATAGCAACAATTTCATGTTTAACATAAGGAACTATAGCAAGTTCATCTCCATAAGCATAATTCATATTGGCATCTTGGCCACAAGCATAACAAGCATAATCAAAAAGGGATATTTCAAGAGAATCAACGGGATCATAGCAATCATCCTTCGGTAAGCACGAAGGGGAATTAAACAATGTATGAGTTGAAGAGTTACTCTCATTAGAAGGTGGGCACGGGTAGCTAATCCGCTCTTCCTCCTTTTGTTCTTCGCTCTCCTCCTCATCTTTTTCATCCAATGAGCAAACAGTTTCATCAATTTCTTCTTCCATAGACTCCTACAAAATATTAGTCTCTTCTTGGACAGAGGAGACTTTCTCAATAAGCGCATCAATATAGGAATTATATTCATAATTATCATAGCAATATTTCAATATAGAAAAAATTTCAGGCCTATAAACATCATCATCAAAAGCTTCATACTTTTCAAACAAAGATTCAATTTCATAAGCACCCTTAAAACCAACAAATTCTTCTATTTGTTTCACATCATAGTAATCATATATACCATTAGCATAAGAAGCTAAGGTTTCATTATCATTAAATTTGTATGAAAAGGGAAGGTGTGGAGCCTTCATCCTAGAGCAACAGGTATAATCATATCTCAAGCATACTTGTCGAGCATACCACTTCAACATATAAATTTGATCCCATAATAGTTTCCCTTTTTGAGTCAAGCGATAATCCCTAAAGTATTCACGTTGATCCAACGTTACTCCCATTACCAAATTGAATGGGGTTTTCTCTGGATTATCAAAGTAGTACATAATATCTGTCACATAACGAGCATCGAGGGTTTTAGGAGGTTCCTCATCTCCATGAGTAGCAAGTACACCTAAATTTTTTGGTATTTCGTGTTCCATATCCATTACTAAAGATAGAGAACAACTAAGAACAGCAAATAAAAATTACTTAGTAATAAAGCAAACAAGCACACACGAGAATATTCACCCCACGCTATTGCTCCCCGGCAACGGCGCCAGAAAAAGGTCTTGATAACCTACAAGTATAGGGGATCAATTGTAGCCTCTTTCGATAAGTAAGAGTGTCGAACCCAACGAGGAGCTAAAGGTAAAACAAATATTCCCTCAAGTTCTATCGACCACCGATACAACTCTACGCACACTTAATGTTCGCTTTACCTAGAACAAGTATGAAACTAGAAGAACTTTGTAGGTGTTGTTGGATAGGTTTGCAAGAAGATAAAGAGCACGTAAAAAAACTAGGGGCTGTTTAGATAAGGACACAATAAAGTAAATAGAGCGAGTGTTGAAAAGTGGTGGTAGGAGTTGCGAAATTGTCCCTAAGCAATTGACTACTTTACTAGACCGATGGCAAGTTTTATGTGGGAGAGGCCACTGCTAGCATGTCATCCCTTACTTGGAATTCTATGCACTTATGATTGGAACTATTAGCAAGCATCCGCAACTACTAACGTTCATTAAGCTAAAACCCAACCATAGCATTAAGATTTATTGGTCCCCTTCAGTGCCGTATGCATCAATTTCTATGCTAGGCTGAAGCTTCTGTCACCCTTGCCCTCCAATACATAGTCCTATCAACATACAACTAACCGTATGGTGTGATCCACACGCGCGGTCATATGATGGGCACCAAAGGACAGCAACATAACCACAAGCAAATTAAATCAATCATAACAATTCATCAACCACCGATAGGACAACGAAAATCTACTCAGACATCATAGGATGGCAACACATCATTGGATAATAATATGAAGCATAAAGCCCCATGTTCAAGTAGAGGGTATAGCGGGTTGCGGGAGAGTGGACCACTATAGATAGAGGGGGGAAGGTGATGGAGATGTTGGTGAAGATGGCGGAGCGGTTGGTCTAGATCGCGGTGATGATGATGGCCCCCGGCAGCGCTCCGGCACCACCGGAAGCGAGGGGGAGAGAGCCCCCTCCTTCTTCTTCCTTGACCTTCTCCCTAGATGGGAGAAGGGTTTCCCCTCTGGTCCATGGTCTCCATGGCGTGGGAGGGTCGAGAGCCCCTCCGAGATTGGATCTGTCTCTCTGTCTCTCTCTGTTTCTGCGTTCTCCTTTGCTGCCCTTTCACCGTTTCGTATATATATGGAGATCCGTAACTCCGATCGGACTGAAACCTTCGCCGTGATTTTTTTACCAAAAATTAGCTTTCTTGCGGCCAAAGTAGAGCATCAACCGCCTTACGGGTGGCCCACGAGGGTCAGGGGCGCATCAAGGTACTCAGGATTTGGAGAAGAACCTGCCTTACAATGCCGAAGACAATCTGCGCGCCGGACTCATCGTCATTGAAGCCTGGTTCAGGGGCTACTGAGGGGGTCCTGGATTAGGGGGTCCTCGGACAGCCGAACTATATACTTTGGCCGGACTGTTGGACTATGGAGATACAAGATTGAAGACTTCGTACCGTGTTCGGACGGGACTCTCCTTTGCATGGAAGGCAAGCTTGGCAATTCAGATATGTAGATCTCCTTCTTTGTAACCGACTCTGTGTAACCCTAGCCCCCTCCGGTGTCTATACAAACCGGAGGGTTTAGTCCATAGGACAAGAACAATCATAATCATAGGCTAGCTTCTAGGGTTTAGCCTCTACGATCTCGTGGTAGATCAACTCTTGTAATACTCATATCATCAAGATCAATCAAGAAGGAAGTAGGGTATTACGTCCATCGAGAGGGCCCGAACCTGGGTAAACATCATGTCCCCCGCCTCCTGTTACCATCCGCCTTAGACGCACAGTTCGGGACCCCCTACCCGAGATCCGCCGGTTTTGACACCGACAGAGACCTTGATCATACCTGCGGTCGACATAACTAAAACTCCAGGCGGTTAAACCAAAATCACACAGAACAAGGGAGTACCTTGCTCTGATACCAATTGAAAGTGCGTTATATCGACTAGAGGGGGGTGAATAGGCAATTTTTTGAATTCTTCACTGAGGAATTTGCGGGTGAGGAAATTCCTTAGTGAAGAACTACTTGCAGTGGAATAAGTACTCAAAATAAACATAACAGAGCGCAAGCATGGTCATCATGATGAAATGAAGACAAGCACATAGTACAGAAAGCGTAAACATACGATAACAGAGGATGAAGACAAACAGACTGAAGAAATTGAACTGAGGAAATTGAGAAAGTCTTCAGTCAAAGTCTTCAAACACAGATACGAAGAAGTGCACAACACAGTTATGAGGAAATGAAAGAGTTGAGGAAATAGAACCAGTAAGCTTGGTGAAGACAATGATTTGGTAGACCAGTTCCAACTGCTGTCTCAGTTGTACGTCTGGTTGGAGCGGCTAGGTATTTAAACCTGATGACACACAGTCCCGGACACAAAGTCCTCACCTATTCTCCGTGAGCTAAGGTCACACAGACCTCGCCTAATCACTCGTGGTAAGTCTTCAGGTGACTTCCAAACCTTCACAGACTCGGTCACTCGGCGATCCACAATTCCTATTGGATGCTCTAGACCATGACGCCTAACCGTCTGGAAGAAGCACAGTCTTCAAAGGTAACAAGCGTCGGATCCACGCAGGATCAACCTCTTCAGTGATGCTCAATCACTTTGGGATTGTAGGTGTGTGGGTTTGGGTTTTCCTCACTCCATGATTTTCGCTCAAAGTCCTCGGAGGATGGGATGCTCTCAAATGACAAGTGTCAATTTCTCTCAGAGCAGCCAACCAGCTAGTGGTTGTAGGGGGCGGCTATTTATAGCCTTGGGAGCAGCCCGACATGATAAGACATAAATGCCCTTCAATGATATGACCGTTAGGTGGGTAGATATTTTGGGATAGCTGGCGCGTAGCACAACAACGGTCGGAAATTTGACTATCAAATTCCTCAGGGCTATCATGTTCCTCACTGTGTAGGCAATCCACACTGGCGAATTCCTAACTCCTCAGTCAGAACAAATTCCTCAGAGACCAGAAGAACTTCATCTCTGTGACTGAAGAAATTGATTGAGCTGTATGAGATTTCCAATGGCTTCACTCGAAGGGATTGGTAGGTGTAGGATTTTGAGTTGAGCATCACATGGAAATTTTTCCTTAGTATTTCCTCGACCCCCTTTAACAGTACGGTGTTTCCTATGAATCAAGAAAGAGAAAAATGAAACTACGAAAACAAAAGTCTTCACGCTTCATGTTCCTCGAATGAATGCCAAGTCTTCAACGTCACACCAATTTCTTCACTTTCAAAAGTCTTCAGAAAGTCTTCAGAAATCCAAAATCTTCAGTCGAAGATATTCTTTTTTAGGGGTCGACTTTCTCTGTAAATATCAAACTCCTCATAGACTTATAGACCTATGTACACTCATAAACACATTAGTCCCTTAACCTATAAGTCTTCAATACACCAAAATCACTAAGGGGCACTAGATGCACTTACAATTCAATAAACCATTCACCTTAGGTGTATGACCACATAAGGTTTTATTCATGTAAACAAAATAACAATTATTCTTTGACTTAAATGAATAACCATATTGCAATAACCATGGTCCAATCATATTATGCTCAACGCAAACACCAAATAACATTTATTTTAGGTTCAACACTAATCCCGAAGGTAAAAGGAATGTGCGATGGTGATCTTATCAACCTTGGAATCACTTCCAACACACATCATCACCTTGCCCTCAACTAGTCTTTGTTCATTTTGTAACTCCTGTTTCGAATTACTAATCATAGCAACTGAACCAGTATCAAATACCCAGGGGCTACTATGCACACTAGTAAAATACACATCAATAACATGTATATCATATATACTTTTGTTCACTTTACCATCCTTCTTATCCGCCAAGTATTTGGGGCAGTTCCGCTTCCAGTGACCATTTCCTTCGCAGTAGAAGCACTCAGTTTCAGGCTTGGGTCTAGCTTTGGGCTTGTTCATGGGAGTGGCAACTTGCTTGCCATTCTTCTTGAAGTTCCCTTTATTTCCCTTGCCCTTTTACTTGAAACAAGTGGTCTTGTCAACCATCAACATTTTATGCTTTTCTTGATTTCTACCTTTGTCGATTTCAGCATCACGAAGAGCTCGGCAATCGTTTTCGTCATCCTTTGCATATTATAGTTCATCACGAAATTCCAGTAACTTGGTGATAGTGACTAGTGAACTCTGTCAATCACTATTTTATCTGGAAGATTAACTCCCACTTGATTGAAGCGATTGTAGTACTCAGACAATCTAAGCACATGCTCACTGGTTGAGCTATTCTCGTCCATCGTGTAGGCAAAGTACTTGTCAGAGGTCTCATACCTCTTGAGTCGGGCATGAGTCTGAAATACCAATTTCAGTCCTTGGAACATCTTATATGCTCCATGGCGTTCAAAACGTTTTTGAAGTCCCAGTTCTATGCGTAAAGCATGGCGCACTAAACTATCAAGTAGTTATCATACCGTGCTTGCCAAACGTTCATAACGTCTGCATCTGCTCCTGCAATAGGTCCGTCACCTAGCGGTGCATCAAGGACACAATTCTTCTATGCAGCAATGAGGATATTCCTCAGATCACGGACCTAGTCCGCATCATTGCTACTATCATCTTTCAACATAGTTTTTCTCTAGGAACATATCAAACATAAACGGGGAGCTACATCGTGAGCTATTGATCTACAACATAGTTATGCAAATATTATTAGGACTAAGTTCATGATAAATTAAAGTTCAATTAATCATATTACTTAAGAACTCCCACTTAGATAGACATCCCTCTAATCATCTAAGTGATCACGTGATCCATATCAACTAAACCATGTCCGATCATCACGTGAGATGGAGTAGTTTTCAATGGTGAACATCACTCTGCTGATCATATCTACTATATGATTCATGCTCGACCTTTCGGTCTCAGTGTTCCGAGGCCATATCTGCATATGCTAGGCTCGTCAAGTTTAACCCGAGTATTCTGCATGTGCAAAACTGGCTTGCACCTGTTGTATGTGAACATGGAGCTTATCACACCCGATCATCACGTGGTGTCTCGGCACGACAAACTTTCGCAACGGTGCATACTCAGGGAGAACACTTGTACCTTGAAATTTAGTGAGAGATCATCTTATAATGCTACCGCCGAACTAAGCAAAATAAGATGCATAAAGGATATACATCACATGCAATCAATATAAGTGATATGATATGGCCATCATCATCTTGTGCCTTTGATCTCCATCTCCAAGCACCGTCATGATCACCATCGTCACCGGCTTGACACCTTGATCTCCATCGAAGCATCATTGTCGTCTCGCCAACTATTGCTATCACGACTATCGCTACCGCTTCGTGATAAAGTAAAGCAATTACATGGCGATTGCATTGCATACAATAAAGCGACAACCATAAGGCTCCTGCCAGTTGCCGATAACTGTTACAAAACATGATCATCTCATACAACAATTTATATATCATCACGTCTTGACCATATCACATCATAACATGCCCTGCAAAAACAAGTTAGACATCCTCTACTTTGTTGTTGCAAGTTTTACGTGGCTGCTACGGGCTGAGCAAGAACCGTTCTTACCTACGCATCAAAACCACAATGATACTTCGTGAACTTAGTGTTGTTTTAACCTTCTCAAGGACCGGGCGTAGTCACACTTGGTTCAACTTAAGTTGGAGAAACTGACACCCGCCAGCCACCTATGTGCAAAGCACGTCAGTAGAACCAGTCTCGCGTAAGCGTACGCGTAATGTCGGTCCGGGCCGATTCATCCAACAATACCGCTGAACCAAAGTATCACATGCTGGTAAGCAGTATGACTATTATCGCCCACAACTCTTTGTGTTCTACTCGTGCATATAACATCTACGCATAAACCTGGCTCGGATGCCACTATTGGGAAACGCACTAATTTCAAAAAAATTCCTACGATCACGCAAGATCTATCTAGGTGATGCATAGCAACGAGAGGGCAGAGTGTTGTCTACGTACCCTCGTAGACCGAAAGTGCAAGCGTTATGACAATGCGGTTGATGTAGTAGTACGTCTTCACAATCCGACCGATCCTAGCACCGAAGGTACGACACCTCCGTGATCTGCACACGTTCAGCTCGAGGACGTCCCACGAACTCTAGATCCAGCTGAGGTCAAGGGAGAGTTTCGTCAGCACGACGGCGTGATGATGGTGTTGATGAAGTTACCGACGCAGGGCTTCGCCTAAGCACTACAACGATATGACCGAGGTGGAAATCTGTGGAGGGGGCACCGCACACGGCTAAGACAACTGTCAACTTGTGTGTTCTAGGGTGCCCCCTACCCCCCGTATATAAAGGAGCAAGGGGGAGGCCGGCCGGCCCCTAGGGGGCGCTCCAAAGAGGGGAATCCTACTAGGACACCAAGTCCTAGTAGGAGGAAGGAAGAGGGGGAAGGGAAGGAAAGGGGGGCGCCGCCGCTTTCCCCTAGTCCAATTCGGACCTAAGGGGGGGCGGCCAGCCCCTCCTAGCCTTTCCTCTCTTCCCACTAAGGCCCATAGAGGCCCATTAGTTCCCCCGGGGGTTCCGATAACCCCCCGGCACTCCGATATTTATCCGGTGACCCCCGGAACTCATCCGGTGTCCGAATAACATCGTCCAATATATCAATCTTTATGTCTCGACCATTTCGAGACTCCTCGTCATGTCCGTGATCACATCCGGGACTCCGAACAACCTTCGGTACATCAAAACACATAAACTCATAATACCGATCGTCAGCGAACGTTAAGCGTGCGGACCCTACGGGTTCGAGAACTATGTAGACATGACCGAGCCTCACTTCCGGTCAATAACCAATAGCGGAACCTAGATGCTCATATTGGTTCCGACATATTCTACGAAGATCTTTATCGGTTAAACCGCATAACAACATACGTTGTTCCCTTTATCATCTGTATGTTACTTGCCCGAGATTCGATCGTCGGTATCTCAATACCTACTTCAATCTCGTTACCGGAAAGTCTCTTTACTCATTCCGTAATGCATCATCCCGCAACTAACTCATTAGTCACATTGCTTGCAAGGCTTATAGTGATGTGCATTACCGAGAGGGCCCAGAGATACCTCTCCGAAACACGGAGTGACAAATCCTAATCTCGATATATGCCAACCCAACAAACACCATCGGAGACACCTGTAGAGCATCTTTATAATCACCCAGTTACGTTGTGACGTTTGATAGCACACTAAGTGTTCCTCTAGTATTCGGGAGTTGCATAATCTCATAGTCATAGGAACATGTATAAGTCATGAAGAAAGCAATAGCAATAAACTAAACGATCATAGTGCTATGCTAACAGATGGGTCAAGGCAATCACATCATTGTCTAATGATGTGATCCCGTTAATCAAATGACAACTCATGTCAATGGCTACGAAACTTAACCATCTTTGGTCAACGAGCTAGTCAAGTAGAGGCATACTAGTGACACTCTATTTGTCTATGTACTCACACAGGTACTAAGTTTTCGGTTAATACAATTCTAGTGTGACGCCCCCGATTTGACCGTACACTAATCATGCACGCAAATGTGTACGATCAAGATCAGGGACTCACGGGAAGATATCACAACACAACTCTAAAACATATATAAGTCATACAAGCATCATAATACAAGCCAGGGGCCTCGAGGGCTCGAATACAAGTGCTCGGTCATAGACGAGTCAGCGGAAGCAACAATATCTGAGTACAGACATAAGTTAAACAAGTTTGCCTTAAGAAGGCTAGCACAAAAGTAGCAACGATCGAAGAGGCTAGGCCTCCTGCCTGGGACCTCCTAACTACTCCTCGAAGCCGAACTCCATGTAGAATCATCCTCGGGATCTCTAGCTCCTGGACTCCAGCATCTGGTTGAGACAACCAGGTATAGAAAGGGGAAAAGAGGGAGAAAAGCAACCGTGAGTACTCATCCAAAGTACTCGCAAGCAAGGAGCTACACTACATATGCATGGTGTCGTGGAATTGTCACGGCAGATGTCCTTGAGCTAGGACTTAGTCGTGGAGCCATCGCAACTAGGAAGCTTGAAGGGGTTATGCGGGACAAGAAACACGAGGGTTTATACTGGTTCGGCCCCTTACGGTGAAGGTAAAAGCCTACGTCCAGTTCGAGGTGTTATTGATTAGGGTTACGATCGCCAGGGAGCTAAACAGCTATGCCCGGCTCTCGATGAGATTGTTGTCGCCCCTAAACCGCTGCCGGGTCGTCCCTTTATATAGGGAGGCTGACGCCCAGCGGCCCTTAGAGTCCCGGCCGGCTCATAAGAGTGTCCGGCTCGGACTCTAAACAATACTTGCCTTACACTACAAGTCTACTATAACAATAAAGATTGTACTACGGGCTTTAAGCCATCGCCGGGTCTCAGCCCATCTCTGGCCCATTATCTTGAAACTTAGCTCCGGGCTTCTGGCAATGACCCTTAGTGTAACCCGGCCCTCCTGGCGGGTGACTCCCAGGTCTATATCCTCAACATTAGGCCCCAGATTGACTTGAGCCGGCTCGTGTCAATCTTCAACTCTGCCGACAGAAAAAATCTCCGGCTTACCGTTCGTGTGAAGGCCATAACCCGGTGTGACGTCATTCTCCGGACTCCGGATAATCCGCCGTGACGTCATCCTCCATTAAGTCCGTTTTTTACTCCGCCAGATCCGCAACGGATCTCTGCTGTTACTGTCTTTCCGAAAATCGAGGCGCCGTGAGGGGGAGATAACCACGCCGTGGTCTCCTTGAATATCGCGCCCACTTATGACTTGCCTTATAAATAGGCCGGCCCGGCACTCTCTTCTCACACTCTCCTTCTTCTTCCTCGCGCTGTCGTTCCTCTGCCCGAGCTTCTGCCGCCGCCGCCGCCGTCGCGCCCCTGATCTTCATCGACCCGGCCGCTGCATCACCCTGACCCGGACCAGATAACGGCGGCGACCTTCGCTCTTCCTCAACTCCGGTGAGTCTTCCCTGCCTTGCTAGAACCAATCTGTGGTAGGGTTCATCTTGTGTTCTTCGCGTTCTTCACCATTGCCGCAAGTTTCAGTAACCCCTGTAGTCACTGCCCCCGTTGATCTTAACTCTTCGTAGAACCTTTGCGGTAAATGTTCGAGATCCATTCCATCTGCAAAAAATCCTCTTTTTACTGCTTAAAGACCATGTTCCACCTTAAGAACTTCTCCTGTTTCTGTTTCTTTAGGTCTAGAAAATTTTCATCTTGCCCGACCATTTTGATCCGAAAAAGTTACTGTAATATATGAAATCTGTTTTACCACACTTAGTAAAAACTGCAGCCCTTGAATCTTGGCGGCTTATGTTTCCGACTTAAAGAAAACACGCGCCGTAGAACTTTCCGGTTTAAAGAGAACCATGCTCTGTAGTATCTTCCGACTTAACCGCAGTAAGCCGTAGATGACCAACTCATCCTGAATGCCCCGACGGCTTAGATAACCCACCGTATCAATACATACCATTAGTCCCCTTCATAAGCCGTCATTGTAGTTTGAATGATAAACTCCGGCTTATAATTAACCCGGACACCTTCTTCTTTATCATAGATCACCAACCGTCACCATGCCTCCCAAAGCTCCCATCACTTGCAACTGGATGAGATCCAACGTCACTGATGAGACCCTGGCCAACTTCGTTAAGTCCGGATATCTGCCCAGGAAGGAAGTGATGTCCTACCGTGCCCCTGATCCGTCCGAAGAAAGACCACAGCCGAGGGAGGGGGAGGTAGTGATCTTTGCGGACCATATGAGCCGGGGCTTTGCACCGCCCGGCTCAAAATTCTTCCGGGATGTGCTCAACTTCTTTGACCTTCGACCTCAGGATATAGGACCCAATTCCATATCCAACATCTGCAACTTCCAAGTCTTTTGTGAAGTATATCTTGGAGAAGAGCCGAGTCTACTGCTCTTCAGAGAGCTGTTTTATTTGAACCGCCAAAATGAGTGTGCCAACGGGCCAAGTCTAGAGTTAGGCGGCATCTCCATCCAGCGACGTAGGGACTGTCTGTTCCCTTACGCAGAGCCGCCGAGCCACCCTAAGGACTGGAATATGACTTGGTTCTACTGCCAAGATACATCCCCGGCTGACGAGAATCCACTGCCCGGCTTTCGCCCAACACGCCTGGAGCCGACTCACCCGTTATCCGACAAACTTACTGCCGCGGAACGCCAACCTTTGCTTCCAACGATCAACAAGATCAAGGCCCTGCTAGGCAATGGTCTGAACGGAATTGATCTGGTCCGGGTCTGGATCTCATGGCGGGTGATCCCATTGAGCCGCCGCCCCGGCTTAATGTGTGAGTACACCGGGCGAAAGGATGACCCGCAGAGGCACAGTCGCAATGATCTTCCAGAAGACGTTGCGGAAGAAGAGACCAAGGCTCTGTTAAACGAGAGCCTGGCAGACTGTGGAAGAACCGGGCTAGCCCCGTTCTGCAAGACCAATCCAGCCCCAGCGGTAAGCCGCTGACTTTAACCTTTCCATTTTTTACCTGTCATCTTACTAAGAACTCATTACTGTATTTTTCAGGCTGATGATAAATTCTGGCGGGTCAAGTATGACCATGAGGCGGCCAAGAAGGCCAGGAAGGCGAAGAAAGCCGCCAAGAGAGCCGCCCCTCGCAAAAAGGGAAACAGACCCACTGCTTCGGAGCTGCTGCAATTAAGCGATAGCTCCGAGTCAGAGGTAACCCTTAAACCTTTAAACTCTTGCCGTATTTACTGGTTGCTGCTGTCCACTTTACCATCATTTTGCTTATTGACAGGATGACACCGGCGCCAGTAACCCGGTGATTGAAGAGGTAACATTACTCCCCTCCGACTCGGAGCCTTTGCCACAGCTGAAAGTCCGAAGGGTAACCCGGAAAGTAAGCTTTTCTCATCCATTAGCTCATCAAGACCCTCAATTTCTTTTGAAGCAGCAGGTTCACGAAAGCCGGCGTCTCACCCGGGCCCGCAAGGACACCGACCTCTCCGCCGGGTTACCCGACGCGACAAAGAAACGTCGCACCGAGGTCTTTTCTCACTTGTACCCTTTTCATCCGTTGGCGGGTGTTATCCGTCAACCACTTAATTCTTCTGACTCCAATTACCAGGAGACCTCCCCCTCTTCGGGTGACTCCCTGCAATCAAGTCTGCCGGCCTTCAAGACTGCACCCGGGTAATAACAATCACCTTACATTATCTGTCTGTATTTACTCTTTGTATGCCTAACACTTCTGTCTTTTCAGTGCCCAGGCAAAGCTCACCAAAAGAACAAAGAAGACCAGGTCAGCCGGAGTGCCGGACTTGCCTGAGCCGGAGACGACGGCTCAAGATCCGCCAGCCGCCTCCGAGGCCACCATTCCCATGGATACGGCGCCTGAAGCCCCTGCCCCGACCACCAAGACAACGACCGAAGCGTCAGCTAATCCGGAGGCGTCCGGCTCAGCCCCACCAGCTAACGACCCGGACGTGGTAATTACCCGGACGGAGTATGTTGAGCCGGGGAGGCCGACCGCACTGGCCAAATGCTCCGCGAAGGGGGAGTTGCTGCAACCCCATCGGGTGAATCTGGATCTCTCCAGCTACACCGATTTAAGCATTGGAGAGCTTGTCTCAGGCTACATCAGCCAAGTTCACAAGAGCCGAGACGCCGAGATCGCCATGGTCAACCAGATCCAACAGAAATCTGAGGTAACCTTCTGCTGTTTTCTTATTTCTGCATAGTGATCCTTGTCATCCTAGCCCCCAAGTCTAGCACTTATACTTGAATATGTTGTAGACTTAGATTCCGGCTTACTGAACTGAGCCGGCCGTACATAGATAGATACGTTCAATATGCATTAGCCCCCAAGTGCCAAGTGTCTTTGCTTGGAAAGCGCTTGGGACTTTATAGAATGACTGTCAATAACCCGGAAATATATGCAGGCTGTTGGCAAGAAATTAGAGTCGGACCTGGCGGATCTCAAGAGCCGGTTAAAGACTCAAGAGATGGAGACCCGGAAGGCGAATGCCAAGTTTGTCTCCAGCATCGCCGCTCAGGAGAAATTGAAGACTGAATTCGACGCTGAGCGGAAGGCCTGGGCTGAGGAGAAAGCCGCACTGATGACCCGGGCGGAACAGGCGGAGAAGGCACTCTCTGAAAAAACCGCCGAACTCTCCAGCCTAAAGCGCCAAGTGTCCCAAATGGTAGCTGCCATCTTCGGTAAGTCGCCTCACCGGCTTTCATTCATGTTAGAATGTTTACATCTCCTGATTCATCCTTGTCACCGGGTCATCTGATGTTGTTAAACAGGTTCCAGAAGCGCCAACTTGAACCAGAGCGTGGTCACCAAGCTAAAGGCCGTGTACACCCTGGTGGAACAACTCTACACCGGGTCACAGCGCGCTTTAGCTGTGGTGGCCCTATCCAACGAGGTGCCAACCCATCTGGCCGAAGTCCTGCGCCGGCTTGCTGTTCTGCCACAGCGGATCCAGGAGCTACGCCGAGCCTCCGCAAGATCCGGAGCAATTGCCGCGCTGAGCCGGGCCAAAGCATTCCTGCCGGAGCTAGACCCGGCAGACATCGCACTGGGTTACCCGAGCTTGAAGGAAGACGGCTCCACCTTCGACCAGAAGGACTTCGCGGCGTGTGTTAAGGCTGTACGCCCGGTGGCCACCATCATCGGGAACGACACCGACTTAACCAAGTATCAGCCGGGGTACAACGCGGAGAATCAGAGGATTCCAACCCCTCGCTATGAAGCTCTTAGTCTGATTCCTCCGGCTCGTCAGCACACCTTCGCCCCCGAGATTGACCCGGCCGGGTTAATTGACGAAGAAGCCCAGTTCGAAGCTCTCAGCGGCATCGACTGGAAGTCGTCAACCTTCGAGGTCTTGGGATCAACCGGAGCAGAAGACGAGCCGGGGACTTCAACCCAGCAGGCATCGTAAAGCGGCTGGCGGTTCACCGAACAACGCTCCAACCTTGAGACTTGAAGAATTTTGTAATAGACTAGGTGCAACATTTTATCTCTGCCGTGCCATCGTGCACGTAATGAATGCTGGAAACTCTTGAAATTATCCTTTGTGTTCCTCCGGGTCGTAATTATCCCTTTGTCCTTCTCAACCTTAAAAAGTACCTTTAAGTATCTGCATAGAAAGGCAAATCACAAGTCGCAAGGCGGCTTACCGCCCTGAGAATCAGGTGTTTGAGATGGATAACCCGGAATACAAACCAAAAAGACTGGTCCTTAACTATATTCTGAACACAGTCGTGATAACACACTCAACAGCCTGTAAGCATACTTCCGGGTTAAATAACCCGGGTAGCACGGTTGGTATCTTAACTCGAATTTACTTGTCTTGATGACATCCATGATGCTCAACTAACAAGATAAACCAAAATTAAGCCGGCAAGTGAAACCCGGCCATGCACACGTTGTCATAATCAGAGTAGACTTTGCGATAAATCGGAACTTAGGGGCTTCCAGTTCGAATACGACCAGAGACCCGGCCCGAAAGGGGTTTAAGCCAAGATTCGGATACGATCATATAGCCCCCAATGGGTGTGGCGATGCCAATCAAGAGGGTACCGACAGCTATGTTCTCTTGGGTTCGAATACGACCCATGTTTGAACAGGAAGCCCCCAAGTGATTCTGAAAATTGTTTAACGACGCTGATTCGAATACGATCCACGTCGGTTCTCAGAGGGGTTACACTATGATTCAAATATGACCAAAGGCAACCTCCCAATGAGCTCGGCACTTTGCCAATCAAATGGGTATCGACAGCTATGTTCTCTTTGGTTCGAATACGACCCATGTTTGAACAGGAAGCCCCCAAGTGATCTTACTGCTTACGGCTAGACTCGAATGCGATCATAAGCCGGATCCTCCTTTCAAATTAGTATGACACGTATATTTGGAGGAGAAAAAAGGACAGAGGTCCTGCTTTATTGCTTATCATAATATATACATGGCTGAGATAAATATATACACCACAAGAGCCGGTAGCTCAAGTGTAGTAAGGCCGAAGCTGAGCTATGTTCCACGGCCGACGGGTCTCCTCCTCAGATTTACGCGAGTCTTTATGCTCCCGGATATCAATGAGGTAATATGACCCGTTGTGCAAGTTCTTACTGACCACAAAAGGCCCTTCCCAAGGTGGGGATAACTTGTGTGCATCTGTTTGATCCTGGATGAGCCGGAGCACCAGGTCGCCTTCCTGAAAGACCCGTGACTTGACCCGGCGGCTATGATAACGGCGCAGGTCTTGTTGGTAAATCGCTGAACGGGCGGCTGCCACATCACGCTGTTCGTCCAACAAGTCCAGAGCATCTTGGCGCGCCTGTTCATTATCCGTCTCAACATAAGCCGCCACACGAGGTGAATCATGACGGATGTCGCTGGGGAGAACCGCTTCTGCTCCATAAACCATGAAGAAAGGCGTGAAGCCTGTAGACCTGTTAGGAGTAGTGTTGATGCTCCATAAGACGGAGGGCAATTCCTCCAGCCAACAACCCGGCGTCCGTTGCAAAGGGACCAAAAGCCGGGGTTTGATGCCCTTCAGAATCTCCTGGTTAGCTCTCTCAGCTTGACCATTAGACTGGGGATGAGCTACTGAAGAAACATCAAGCCGGATATGCTCTCGTTGACAAAACTCCTCCATAGCGCCTTTGGACAGATTAGTGCCATTGTCTGTTATGATGCTGTGCGGAAAGCCGAAGCGGAAGATCACCTTTTTCATAAATTGAACCGCCGTGGCTGCATCACACTTGCTAACTGGCTCAGCTTCCACCCACTTCGTGAATTTGTCCACTGCCACCAAGAGGTGGGTCTTCTTATCCTTGGACCGTTTAAAAGGCCCAACCATATCAAGCCCCCAGACTGCAAAGGGCCAGGCGATTGGAATCATCCTCAACTCCTGAGCCGGCACATGAGCCCGTCGTGAGAACCTTTGGCAGCCATCACATTTACTGACCAAGTCCTCTGCATCAGCGTGAGCCGTCAGCCAGTAAAAACCATGACGGAAAGCCTTGGCCACAAGAGAACCGTAACGGAAAGCTGCCGTGAACCGTAATGGTCCCGTTGTGACCCGGCATCTTGAGTTGTAAGTACACATAACACGGCCGTGCCATGAACTTGGCGTAAGCCGGCCGTCCAAATATGGCGTGGTAAGGACTTCTTATCTTGACCACCTCAAAGGTCAACTTCTCCACCATGTAGTTGTTCTCATCACCGAAGGCCACTTCCAGTTCGATCTTGCCGACTGGATAAGCCGATTTACCGGGTACCACACCATGGAAGATAGTATTTGACTGGCTGAGGTTCTTATCAACTAGTCCCATACGACGGAAAGTCTCATAATAGAGGATGTTGATTCTGCTGCCTCCATCCATGAGTACCTTTGTGAACTTATAGCCTCCCACTTGAGGAGCCACCACTAAGGCCAGGTGGCCCGGGTTATCCACCCGGGGAGGGTGACCCTCCCTACTCCACACTATGGGCTGCTCCGACCACCGTAAGTAGCGTGGAACCGCCGGCTCAACAACATTAACAGCCCTCTTGTGAAGCTTCTCGTCTCGTTTGCAAACTAGTGGTGAACACGTGATACTTTCCACCGCTAAGCTGCTTTGGGTTGGTCTGATAGCCCCCCTGTTGCTGTTGATGACCCTGACCAGACTGTTGATTAAAGCCCCCTTGACCGTTCTGAGGACCGGAATTTGACCCTTCGCCCGGGCCATGGAAGCCGCCGGAGCCTGAGCCGCCACCCGGACCATTGTAGTTTTTAAAGGCCTTCATGATAGCACAATCCTTCCACAGATGAGTCGCTGGCTTCTCTCTAGAATCGTGTCTCGGACAAGGTTCATTCAATAGCTGTTCCAGAGAAGGTCCTGACCCGCCGCCTCGGGGAGGGGGCCTCCCCTTGCGTCGCTGGTTATTACCTTGAGAGTTGGTGTTGGCTACAAACTCTAGGCTGCCATCGGCCTTGCGCTTGCCTCCTCCTTGATTCCCCGGGTTAAACTGAGGACTCTTGCCACTGCCGTTCTTCTTTCCCTTCCCTGTCCTTTCATCATCTGAAGGGGGATCCTTGGTACCATCAGAATCGGCGTACTTGACAAGAGCCGCCATCAGTGTACCCATATCAGTACAGTCACGCTTAAGCCGCCCGAGTTTCATCTTTAGGGGCACAAAGCGACAGTTTTGCTCCAACATTAAGACTGCAGAGCCGGCATCCATCTTATCCGATGAATGTATGATCTCCTTGACCCGGCGAACCCAATGGGTCGTGGATTCACCCTCCTGCTGCTTACAGTTAGTCAGATCTACGATTGACATAGATTGCCTGCAGGTATCTTTGAAGTTTTGAATGAACCGGGCTTTCAGCTCAGCCCAAGCCCCAATGGAGTTCGGCGGTAACCCTTTCAACCACGTGCGGGCAGTTCCATCTAACATCATGGTGAAATATTTGGCCATGGCCGCCTCACTGACTTCCAGTAATTCCATAGCCATCTCATAACTCTCAATCCAGGCTGCAGGCTGTAAGTCTGCTGTGTAGTTAGGCACCTTCCTAGGTCCTTTGAAGTCCTTGGGTAGACGTTCATTACGGATAGCTGGCACCAAACAAGGGACACCCCCGGTTCTGGTAGGGATACCCGCATCAACGGATGTCGCCGGATAAGCCGGGGGGGTCTGGTAAGCCGTCAATTGAGGCGCCTGCTCCGCCTCCTAGCGTGCTTGGTCTGCTACGTAGAAGGCTCCCTTATGAGCCGGGCCATGACCAGGGGGCGGGTCATGGCGTTGGACATTACTTGAGCCGGTCGCCGAGACCATGTGCCAGCTGTAACTCGGGCTCTGCCCTGGACGAGGGGTTGAGTGGATCCTATCCCGGCTGTAGGAGTACGCCTCTTGTTGCGCCAGTGCTGTATGAAGGATTTCTCTGACCCGGCGGGTCTCAATAGCCGTCGGAGAGTCGCCATCAACGGGCAGAGCCGCCAGCCGTGCCGCCGCGGCGACCATGTTCTCCAGCGGGTTATTATAATGGCCCGGGGGTATTGGCACATATTGAGGCGGGGCAGGGGGCACCTGGGGAGGCCCCATCACTCGTGGCTGAATAAGGGGTCCTGACCCGGGCGCAATGACTCCTGGTGGGTTACTGGATCCCGCACCCCGGCGTGTTGAAGAGATTGCGCGGATCGTAAACCGGCGGGAGTCGAGACTGGGCCTTCTGATGCCTCCTTCTCATGACCTTGTTGGCCGCGTTTTGATCCATCGTGAGTTGGAAGGACTGCGCCTGAATCAACTGAGTCCGGGCGTCGAGAGCCGCCCGCTCTGCCGCCAGCCTGATCCCTTCTGCTGCAAGATCTTCTTTAGCTTTCCTCAGATCCAATTTTAACTGTGCCACCTCCGCATCATGCTGAGCTTGATCTGCCGGGTCAACCGTGGCAGTTAACAGGGCCGTCATCTTGTCCGTGAGATCCATCAGCACCTGAGCCGGGGAAGGCACCGGGTTTCCTGATCCGGCAACGGGGTCCTGAACAGGCTACGCGCCGGCCATAAAAACTCCAACCTGACTTGGCGGCTCAAAAAGGTCCGAAATATTGTCGCCATCGGAATAACTCATGAGCCTGCCATCTTGAAGTTGGTACAACGAGTTTGACTCATCAGCGGCCGACTCGCCGTCAGAGCCGGCGGCCGCCTCATCACCAGACCCGGATGGATCAGAGGGCCCTCCGTGGATGCATCCCACAAAAGCGCGCTTTAAGGCAGGCCGGGCCCGGGCGGGTCGTGCGTGCTGAGCCGTTTCGATGAGATCGGCGCGGGGATCCGGCTCGGGGCCCGGCTCACCAATCTTGCCGATGAAGACATGAATTCCACCGAAGGGGACCCGGCACCCGTACTCCACTGAGCCGGCGTTGGGGCCCCAGTCCGCATCGTCGACGTAGAGCTTGCCGCGACGACTCTTGGTCATCTGGCCCACAGCGTATCCCTTGAGCCCTTCGAAGCTGCCCTTCAAGAACTCAAATCCACCGTGCGCCGGCCCCACGGTGGGCGCCAACTGTCGTGGAATTGTCACGGCAGATGTCCTTGAGCTAGGACTTAGTCGTGGAGCCATCGCAACTAGGAAGCTTGAAGGGGTTATGCGGGACAAGAAACACGAGGGTTTATACTGGTTCGGCCCCTTACGGTGAAGGTAAAGCCTACGTCCAGTTCGAGGTGTTATTGATTAGGGTTACGATTGCCAGGGAGCTAAACAACTATGCCCGGCTCTCGATGAGATTGTTGTCGCCCCTAAACCGCTGCCGGGTCGTCCCTTTATATAGGGAGGCTGACGCCCAGCGGCCCTTAGAGTCCCGGCCGGCTCATAAGAGTGTCCGGCTCGGACTCTAAACCATACTTGCCTTACACTACAAGTCTACTATAACAATAAAGATTGTACTACGGGCTTTAAGCCACGCCGGGTCTCGGCCCATCTCTGGCCCATTTATCTTGAAACTTAGCTCCGGGCTTCTGGCAATGACCCTTAGTGTAACCCGGCCCTCCTGGCGGGTGACTCCCAGGTCTATATCCTCAACATTAGGCCCCAGATTGACTTGAGCCGGCTCGTGTCAATCTTCAACTCTGCCGGGGGCCGTCAGGAACCCAGGCCCACCTCTATCGGGATGGAGCCACCTGTCCTTTCAGCCCCCTCATCAGAATCACTTGCGGGTACTCAACGAGCTGACCCGACTTTAGTCACCACATGTGTCATGTATATAAAGTATATAGTATATACCCGTGATCACCTCCCGAAGTGATCACGGCCCAGTAGTATAGCATGGCAGACGGACAAGAGTGTAGGGCCACTGATGGAACACTAGCATCCTATACTAAGCAGTAGGATGGCAGGTAAGGGTAACAACTGTAGCAACAATGACAGACTATGCAGCAGAATAGGATTAACAAAAGCAGTAACATGCTACACTACTCTAATGCAAGCACTAGAGAGAAGAATAGGCGATATCTGGTGATCAAGGGGGGGGGGCTTGCCTGGTTGCTCTGGCAAGTAGGAGGGGTCGTCAACTTCGTAGTCGAACTGGGGGTCGCCGGTAGTCTCGGGGTCTACCGGAAAGAAGTAACGGAGGGGGAACACAATAAATAACAGAGCAATCAAAGCAACACAAAGCGTGACATGACAATACGCGGTGCTAGGTGTGCCCTAACGCGGTAGTAGGTGATACCGACGAAGGGGGGAACAACCGGAAAGTATTCCCGATGTTTCATATTTTCAGACAGATGAAACGGAGGGGGAAAGTTGCGAGTTTGATATGTTAGGGATGTGTGGCGGACGAACGACTGCGTATCCGGATTCGTCTCGTCGTTCTGAGCAACTTTCATGTACAAAGTTTTTCCATCCGAGCTACGGTTTATTTTATATTAAATTTTAAAGATTTAAATCATTTTTAGAATTTAATAAATTAATTTAATTCGAAATTTAATTAATGCATCAGCATGACGTCAGCATGACGTCAGCAGTTGACCGTTGACCTGGTTAACCTTACAGGTGGGTCCCACCTGTCAGGGGCTGTTAGCTAATTAACAGTAGTTAATTAGTTTAATTAGTTATTAGGTTAATTAATCTTAATTAGTTAATATTAATAGGGTTAATTAAGTTAATTAATTATCTTTATTATTTATTTATTTTTATTAATTTAATTTATTTATTTTAAATCATTTTTTTATTAAAACGTTCCAGGGGGCGTGGGGCCCCAAGGCCAGTGGCTCACGGGAGCCCTAGCGGGTGAACGGGCGCGGGTCTCGGGCGCGGTTGCAGGCGCCCATCGAGGGCGAGGCCCTGGCCTCGGCTGGGCATGCCCGCGTAGCAGGGGGGCCTCGCCCAGGGCCGGCGATGGAGCAGGGCGGTCGCCGGGAGCGGGGTGGTGAGCGCGAGGCCACGGCGCGGGGCGGCGGCGGCCCCAGCAGCAGGCAGCACGCGTGCGGCACAGCAGTAGCTCGAGGAGCGAGCAGGGCGCGGGTGCAGAGGAGGCGAGGGCGCGAGGCAGCAACGAGAGAGGCACGGGGGCCGTGGAGCACGCCAGTGGGGCAAGTGCATGGCGTGAGCCGTGCGCGTCCGGGACGCGTAGGGCGGCGTGCGCGAGGCAGGAGCGGGCATTGGCATCGGGAGTGGCCAGCGGAAGGGGCCGGCGACGGGGCGATGCATGTGCGTGCTGGACGGCCAACAGGCGCACGGCGTCAGGGTGACCGCGGGCGCGGAAGCCGGACGGTGGCCGCGGGCGTGGGCAGCGCGGTGGCTAGGGGGGTAGGGAGCAGAGGGGAGAAGAGAGGGGTTGGGGTCCTCATGGTTGAGTAGAGACCAGGGGGCGACGAGGCTCGAGGGAGGCCGTCGGGGAGGAGGACGGGGACGCGTGCGTCGACGGAGTCGAGGCGGAGGAGCTCCGGGTGGCGGCGAGAAGCGACGGCGGGGTCGTCCTCGGGCGCTGGGGGTCGGCGGCAGGCGACGGTTCCTCGGGCGCGGTCGCGCGGGCGAGGTGGGGCTCCGGCGCGGCAAGGGATCGGGCGTGGGGTGCTCGGCGACGATGGAGAACGAGAGGGAGTGGGGGGGTCGTGCGGGGCGACGGGGATGGGCGTCGTGGGTTCGTTCCCCCGATCCAGATCTGGGTCGGGGAGGGGGAGAGAACGGCGTGGGGGTTGTGTGGGAGCGAGTGGGTGTGGGTGGTAGCGGTTTAGGGTTCGGCCGGGGGTGGGGGGTTAGTAGTGGGCAGCTGGGCCAGCCTGGTTGGCCTGGTGAACAGTTGGGCCAAGCCCAGTGAGGGGGGGTGTTGTCCCCCTTTTGCTTTTATTTGTTTTGTCTTTACTTTTTCTTATTTTCTTTTTTTATTTGTAGTTTCTTTTATTTTTAGTTTTACAAAAATTACCACTAGTGCCTAAATTTGTATTTATCAACAAACTACTGTGAGATTAATCCTTAACCCATAATAAAATAGTTTTAGCATTTTATAAATTCATTAGGCATTTGTTTAATTGTTTTCACTATTGTTTTAATTGTTTTAGAGCCTTCAAATATTTTATCAAAGCTTGGTTTCTCCACCATAATTACTTACGATTTATTTGACACAACCCGAACATTTTAGTCTTGATATATGAAAATTTTACTGTTTGCCTATATTTTAGATTTTAATTTGATTCGTTTTTGAACTAACTCGAGTTATCAACAGTAACCGAGGTGACGTGGCACCATTAGCAGAGGTTTACTGTAGCTTGATTATCCGGGCGTCACATCTAGCATGAATAATAAACATTTATCATGATATAAGGAAATGTAAATAACAACTTTATTATTGCCTCTATGGCATATTTCGTTCACTTCGGTCCTCCCATCCCCATTTCTCCTGACTTGGCGCCCTCCGTTAGGAATAATGCATGATGGCTAGACTAAGGTACGCCCATGCCCCCTCCTCTTTTCTCTCACATTCCCGGTGAGCTCCACTTGTTACCACCGACGCAACCCCCATCGTCTGACATACCCTGTGCACACCGCCTCCTCTCCCTTTGGTCAAATCAGATATACTCCATCCGTGAGCACTCCCACTCAGGACATCATGAGTGGTCACTCAAAAAGGAGAGGGGATGAATGCTAGGTTTGGGTAGTGGATTGGGGAACCGGCAATGAAATAGACTAGGGAGGAAAGAGAGAGAGAGAGAGAGACAAGAGTATTTTGAAGAGGTCCTTCTAGTAAGGAGGGGCAAAATGGTCCAAGAAATATCTCAGAGACGGTCGAAGCCGTTTGACTGGATGAAAACAACTGGGGAGAGTAGTTCTATTGACACAATTGATGGAACAGGGGCTAAACTAAGTAGGTCAATAAATTAAGGGCAAACTTGAGTAGTGGAAACTAACTAGGGGCACATGTAAATACCCCTATTATTTAAAAAAAGATGTTCACACGAAGAATGTTTATTAAAATACATGCAAATTGGTTGGAAGTACCCGGATATGTATTTTTTGTGGGCTTGCAATATTTTTTATTATATGTTTTACTCTTTCCATTATTCAAATTGATTACATGTAAATGATTAAGATAATTTTTCAGTTATACGTGCGGTTGCCGACAACACGTTGATCCACTCCCAAAGGACGACATATATACATGCCCACGAAGAATAGACACTATATTGCACGTGATGAGTGTTGCATAGGCTGGCCCATCTACAACTCGAAGCATCGACGTTTTTGGTATATTCAGTTGGTTTTGTTATCTAGTTTGTTTCTTTTTCTTCGGATTTTACAGAGTTTTTGTCTTGCCTATCTGGTTTTAATTTTTTAAAATTTAGTTATAATTTGATTTTAAAACACGAACTATTTTAAAATTTATGCACATTTAAAAAAAATCAGAAAATGATTTTTAAGTCTGTGAATATTTTTAAACATTTAGAGCATTTTGAAAGTTCATGAATTTAAATCATAATTTTTTTTGGAACAATGTATTTTTCAAACATGACAAAAACAACTGCTAGACAATTTTCTCCAAACATGCCGCTCTGGATTTTTCAAATGTTTTAGAGATAAAGCCAAGTTTTATTGATCAATGACCACAATATGTGGAATACAATTTAGATCATAGGGTTGACCAACTAGCCATGGTGCCCTGACCTAAACAATGTGAAAACTTGACAAGACTATGTGCTTCACCGTTCTAGCACGCCCTTCAAAACTAAATTTATGATGTGGGAAGTTTAGCAACAATCTATCAATGAGCATATCCACACCCTCATCGGCAATGGTGCGGGTCCTGGATTTTTCAACTAGTTTTTCTTTAGATCGAATGATGTCAGAATCTTTCTAGAGTAGGAGCGCTACCTGGGCCGGCTCATGTGGGCATTTTAGCAACAATCTGTCACAATGGGTTGTGTGTGGAGAGCAGTTCTCATCTTCACTTTATTTTTCTTTCTACGGTCTACATCGTGCTTTTGTCCAATAAAACTAGTTGTTAGATTTTTTTACTGATGAAAAAATATTGTAACACTAAAACTGCTTATTTCAAAAATACATGATTTTTTTTACAAAACCCCATGAATTTATAAAATGTTGATGAATTTTAAAGTTGAATACAATTTTTTCAAAAAGTTTCTTAAATTTTAAAAAGGCTTAGGTAATGAACCAATGTTCTCTTATTCAATTTTTTTATATTTCTAAAAATGTGTTAATGAAATGTTAGGAAGTAGAAAGAAAGAAAGAAAAGAAAAATGAAATAGAAAATGACAATGTAAAAAAGGAAATCAAAGAAAAACCCTGAAGGAAAACAACTAAAACCTGCAGACCTATTCTTTTTCTCAAAAGAACCAATCACACCTGTCCGTGTGTAAATGAGTCGGGCCATCTGGCATTCTCTGTGCATTTGGCCTTCTATTTTACGCAAGCATTCTTTTGCCCTGAAGAGGGAGCTCCTATTGGATGCTCAACGCGTCCAATAGCACTGTGACGCATAGGGGCGACTCGTATTGGTTGTTCCATGCAACAAAGAAGTAATGTAGTGATACGTGTCCAACGTATCTATAATTTATGAAGTATTCATCCAGTTATTTTATCATTCTTGGATGTTTTATAATCATTTTTAGCAACTTTATATCATTTTTTGGGACTAACCTATTGACCCAGTGCCAGTTGCTGTTTTTTGCTTGTTTTTTACATCGCAGGAAATCAATACCAAACGGAGTCTAAACACAACGAAACTCCACAGAGATTTTTCATGGACCAGAAGGAATCCAATGGGCCAGAGCTGCTCCTGGGGGGTGCCCCGAGGGGGGCACAATATGGAATAACTTTGGGGTTTATGGAAGTGGATGCACAAGCAGTATTCCCGCTTAGTACAAGTGAAGGCTAGAAAGAGACTAGGAAGCGACCAACTAGAGAGCGACAACAGTCATGAACATGCATTAAGATTAATCAACAATGAGTGCAAGCATGAGTAGGATATAAATCACCCTGAACATAAATATCGTGGAGGCTATGTTGATTTTGTTTCAACTACATGCGTGAACATGTGCCAAGTCAAGCCACTCGAATCGTTCAAAGGAGGATACCACCCTATCATATCACATCACAACCATTCTAATAGCATGTTGGCATGCAAGGTAAACCATTATAAACTCCTAGCAAATTAAGCATGGCATGAGCAACTATAATCTCTAATTGTCATTGCAAAAATGTTTCATTCATAATAGGCTGAATCAGGAACGATGAACTAATCATATTTAGAAAAACAAGATAGGTCGAGTTCATACCAGCTTCTCTCATCTCAATCAGTCCATCATATATCGTCATTATTGCCTTTCACTCGCACGACCGAACGGTGTGGATAATATTAATAGTGCACATGCATTGGATTAAGCTGGAATCTGCAAGCATTTAATACAAGGGAGAAGACAAGGTAATATGGGCTCTTGGTTAAATCAACAATAACGCATATGAGAGCTACTCGACATTTTCATCATGGTCTTCTCCTCTCGACCCCGAAAGAAAAGAAATAAAACTATTTACACGGGAAAGCTCCCAACAAGCAAAAGAAGAACAAGAAATCTTTTTGGGTTTTCTTTTAATTACGACTACTACATGCATGAAAAGTAAACTAGGTAAAACCTACAACTATTTTTTTGTTTTTCTTAAGGTTTTTCAGACACACAAGAAGAAGGCTTAGAAAAGAAAATAAACTAGAATGGATAGTACAATGAAAAAGTATGAGCACCGACAACTGGCATGAGTGTGTGAACATGTATGAATGTCGGTGAGAAATACGTACTCCCCCAAGCTTAGGCTTTTGGCCTAAGTTGGTCTATGGCCACTACTGGCCTGGCGGATGTGCAAAGTCGTAGCTGGGGTCGTACTGAGATGCAGCAGCTACTGCCTGTGCAGCTTGGAGGCGAGCTACCTCCGTCCTCCTCTCGTACTCGTTCGCCTCCTCCCTGGTTATAACATATCTCCTTTTTGCCTAAAAGTTAAAGAAAGTAGGAGCAGGGAGGGCAACATGGACAGTGCGCTGTCTGTCAAAGATTAGTCGATACTGGAGGGGTTGTTCATTCCTCTCAACAAACTGATGGCGAACCATATCACTATAATCTAGATAAGCAGGAGGCAATTCCATATCATTTTCATGTATGGGCACATCAAGATAATTAGCTACACGAGTTGCATAAATTCCACCAAACAAATCTCCACTTGTACGGTTAAGATGCAACCTTCGTGCAACAATGGCCCCCAAGTAATATTGTTTATCACCTAATACCGCACTCTTGAGGACACTAAGATCTGGAACGCACATGTGACAAGCCTCATCTTTACCGTTAATGCATCTACCTATAAAGAGAGCAAAATAATGTATGGAAGGGAAATGAATGCTCCCTATGGTGGATTGTGTGATTTCTCTGGATTCCCCCATAGTGATACTAGCAAGAAAGTCTTTATATTCAGTTTTACGAGGTTCACTAACATTGCCCCCCTGCGGGAGTTTATAAGCAGTATTAAAATCTTCTAGGTCCATGGTATATGATTTATCATAAAGATCAAATAAAACAGTGTGAGAATTGCGTAGAGGAATCAGTTAGGTAGCGGTATTGTAGGCACTTATCTGACACGAAGCCCTCAAGATCAGCGTTACGCACATACGCATCAAATTCATCCTTGATGCCTGCTTGGACCATAAACTCCTCTGACGGCCATTCACAAGGCCGCACTTGAGCTTCCCTCGGTGGTTCATCATCCGGCTCACGTATCGCGAGCCTTGGTCCTTGCTTCCTTGAGGAACCACCTTGGTACATTTTCCTAAACATTATTCTTTCTCTGAAAAATTTCTGAAATTTTAGTGACTCGAAATAAAAGTGAACCAAACTCAACAAGATTGATAGCAACTACTCCCACAAGTGCCTAGAGGCTATATCATGCGTTAAAACTACTTTGGACCATATAAATTTGACATGCAAGCTCAAGAAGAGGGTCACCTTAGCAGCAAAAATTTGCAATAAATAAAGCACTAGAACAAAAACTAATTGGACCATTGGAGGAGTCACATACCGAAGAACAATCTCCCCAAACATTTTTGCGAATGGAGCTTTGGGCAAAGAGATCGAAAATGGCAGCAAAATGAGCTAGAACACGGGTTTGAGCTATGGGAGGATTTTTTCTGGAGGAAGACGAGGTGAGTGGGTGCAGGAATAAGTGGAGGGGGTCCACGTGGGGCCCACGAGGCAAGGGGCGCGCCCCAGGGGGTGGGCGCGCCCTGTGCCCTCGTGGCCAAATGGTGAGCCCCCCGGTGTGTTCTGAGTGCCATAAATTCTTAAATATTTTACAAAAACTCATACTTCATTTTCAGGATGTTTTATTTTGGGGTATTTTTTATTGCAAGGATAATTCAGAAACCAGACAGAAAATACTATTTTTTTCTTTATTTAATCTAAATAACAGAAAGTAAAAGGAGGGTACAGAGAGTTGTGCTTTCTAACTTCATCCATCTCATGCTCATCAAAAGGAATGCACTAACAAGGTTGATCAAGTCTTGTTAACAAACTCTTTCCGAATCGCATGAAACCGGAGAATTTTCGAACAACACTAGGTTACCTCAACGGGGATGTGCATGTCCCCAACAATAAGAATATCATATTTCTTCTTGACAGTAGGAAGAGGAAATTCAAAACCTCTAATAATAATCGTTGAAGTTTTTCCAATAGAATTGATACTGTGGACTTGAGGTTGTTTCCTCGAAAAATGTACCGTATGCTCATAACCATTAACATGAAAAGTGACATTGCCCTTGTTGCAATCTATAACAGCCCCTGTAGTATTCAAAAAGGGTCTACCAAGGATAATCGACATACTATCGTCCTCGGGAATATCAAGAATAACAAAGTCTGTTAAAATAGTAACGTTTGCAACCACAACAGGCACATCCTCACAAATACCGACAGGTATAGCACTTGATTTATCGGCCATTTGCAAAGATATTTCACTACGTATCAACTTATTCAAATCAAGTCGACGATATAAAGAGAGAGGCATAACACTAACACCGGCTCAAGATCACATAAAGCAGTTTTAACATAGTTTCTTTTAATGGAGCATGATATAGTTGGTACTCCTGGATCTCCTAGTTTCTTAGGTATTCCACCTTTAAAATTATAATTGGCAAGCATGGTGGAAATTTTAGCTTCTGGTATCTTTCTTTTATTTGTAACAATATCTTTCATATACTTAGCATAAGGATTCATTTTAAGCATATCAGTCAAACACATACGCAAAAAGATAGGTTAATCATTTTAGCAAAGCGCTCAAAATCCTCATCATCCTTTTTCTTGGATGGTTTCGGAGGAAAAGGCATGGGTTTCTGAACCCATGGTTCTCATTCTTTACTGTGCTTCCTAGCAACAAAGTCTCTCTTATCATAACATTGATTCTTTGATTGTGGGTTATCAAGATCAACAACAGGTTCAATCTCTACATCATTGTTATTGCTAGGTTGAGCATCAACATGAACATCATCATTAACATTATCACTAGTTTCATGTTCATTACCAGATTTTGTTTCAGCATCAGAAATAGAAATATCATTGGGATTCTCAGGTGTGTCAACAACAGGTTCACTAGAAGCATGCAAAGTCCTATTATTTTTCTTTTTCTTCTTCTTAGAAGGACTAGGTGCATCAACATTAGTCTCTGGGAATCTTGCTCAACTCTCTTAGGGTGGCCCTCAGGATACAAAGGTTCCTGAGTCATTTTACCCCCTCTAGTCATAACTCTAATAGCATTACCATTTTTCTTATTATTTAATTCATTGAGCAAATCATCTTGAGCTTTAAGCACTTGTTCTACCTGAGTGGTAACCATAGAAACATGTTTACTAATAATTTTAAGGTCACCTTTAACTCTAGACATATAATCACTCAAGTGTTCAACCATATAAGCATTACGTTTCAATCGTCTACCAACATAAGCATTGAAGTTTTCTTGCTTAACAATAAAATTATCAAACTCATCCAAGCATTGGCTAGCAGACTTATTACGAGGAATATCACCTTCATCAAATCTATAGAGAGAATTTACCTTTACTACCTGTGTTGGGTTATTAAGACCATGTATTTCTTCAATAGGTGGTAAATTCTTAACATCTTCAGCTTTAATACCCTTTTCTTTCATAGATTTCTTTGCCTCTTGCATATCTTCAGGACTGAGAAATAGAATACCCCTTTTCTTCAGAGTTGGCTTAGGAGTTGGTTCAGGAAGTGTCCAATCATTATCATTACTCAATATATTATTCAATAGCAATTCAGCTTGCTCAACAGTTCTTTCCCCGAAAACACAACCAACACAACTATCCAGGTGGTCTCTGGAAGCATTGCTTAGTCCATTATAAAAGATATCAAGTATTTCATTTTTCTTGAGAGCATGATCAGGCAAAGCATTAAGTAATCGGAGGAGCCTCCCCCAAGCTTGTGGGAGACTCTCTTCTTCAATTTGCACAAATTTACATATTTCCCTTAAGGCAGCTTGTGTCTTATGAGCGGGGAAATATTTAGCAGAGAAGAAATAAATCATATCCTGGGGACTACGCACACAACCAGGAACAAGAGAATTAAACCATGTTTTAGCATCACCCTTTAATGAGAATGGAAATAACTTAAGGATATAGTAGTAACGAATTTTTTCCTCATGAGTGAATAGGGTGGCTATATCATTTAATTTAGTAAGATGTGCCACAACAGTTTCAGATTCATAGCCATAAAAAGGATCGGATTTAACCAAAGTAATTAACTCAGGATCGACATAGAAATCATAATCCTTATTAGAGATACAGATAGGTGAAGTAGCAAAAGCAGGGTCATATTTCATTCTAGCATTCAAAGACTTTTCTTTCAGCTTAGCTAATAGTTTCTTAAGATCATATCTATCTTTGCAAGCAAAAATGTCTCTAGCAGTTTCTTCATCCATAACATAACCCTCAGGCACATCAGGCAATCCATATCTAGGGGGAGAATCTTCATCATCACTCTCATCAATATTATCAGTTTCAATAATATCATTCTCTCTAACCCTAGCAAGTTGTTCATCAAGAAATTCACCTAATGGCACAGTATTATCAAGCATAGAAGTAGTTTCATCATAAGCATCATGCATAGCAGAAGTGGTATCATCAATAACATGCGACATATCAGAATCAATAGCAGGAGTAGGTGTCGCAACTTTACTCAAAACAGAAGGTGAATCAAGTGCAGAGCTAGATGGCAGTTCCTTACCTCCCCTCATAGTTGAGGGATAAATCTTGGTTCTTTCATCTTTCAAGTTCCTCATAGTGATTATCAGATATAAATCCCAAGTGACTCAAAGAATAGAGCTATGCTCCCCGGCAACGGCGCTAGAAAATAGTCTTGATAACCCACAAGTATACGGGATCGCAACAGTTTTCGAGGGTAGAGTATTTAACCCAAATTTATTGATTTGACACAAGGGGAGCCAAAGAATATTCTTAAGTATTAGCAGTTGAGTTGTCAATTCAACCACACCTGAAAGACTTAATATCTGCAGCAAAGTATTTAGTAGCAAAGTAGTATGGAAGTAACGGTAACGGTGGCAAAAGTAACAGTAGTAGGTTTTTGTAGCAATCGTATAACAGTGGCAACGGAAAAGTAACTAAGCAAAGATCAATATGTGAAAAGCTCGTAGGCAATGGATCAATGATGGATAATTATGTCAGATGCGATTCCTCATGCAACAGTTATAACATAGGGTGACACAGAACTAGCTCCAGTTCATCAATGTAATGTAGGCATGTATTCCGAATATGGTCATACGTGCTTATGGAAAAGAACTTGCATGACATCTTTTGTCCTACCCTCCCGTGGCTGTGGGGTCCTATTGGAAACTAAGGGATATTAAGGCCTCCTTTTAGTAGAGTACCAGACCAAAGCATTAACACTTAGTGAATACATGAACTCCTCAAACTACGGTCATCACCGGGAGTGGTCCCGATTATTGTCACTTTGGGGTTGCCGGATCATAACACATAGTAGATGACTATTGACTTTCAAGATAGGATCAAGCACTCACATATATTCATGAAAACATAATAGGTTCAGATCTGAAATCATGGCACTCGGGCCATAGTGACAAGCATTAAGCATAGCAAAGTCATAGAAACATCAATCTCAGAATATAATGGATACTAGGGATCAAATCCTAACAAAACTAACTCGATTACATGGTAAATCACATCCAACCCATCACCGTCCAGCAAGACTATGATGGGATTACTCACACATGGCGGTGAGCATCATGAAATTGGTGATGGAGGATGGTTGATGATGACGACGGCGACGGATTCCCCTGTCCGGAGCCCCGAACGGACTCCAGATCAGCCCTCCCAAGAGAGATTAGGGCTTGGCAGGGGCTCCGTATCGTAAAACGTGATGAATCCTTCTCTTTGATTTTTTTCTCACCGAACGTGAATATATGGAGTTGGGGTTGAGGTCGGTGGAGTCCCAGGGGGCCCACAAGGTAGGGGGGCGCGCCCTGCACCCTCATGGATAGGGTATGGGCCCCTGATGATGATTCTTTCGCTAATATTTTTTATTAATTCCAAAACGTGTCTTCGTGGATTTTCATGTCATTCCGAGAAATTTTATTTCTGCACAAAAATAACACCATGGTGACGATGACATGTACCTAGGGTAGGGCAATAGACCTGATCTGAGTACCCTACCCAAGGACACTGCCCTACAGTCAAAGACATTCAAAGGACAGCAGATTCTACCGACTGGAATCACCATAGGACTCAACCCAGTCGACTGAGTGTTCACTCGGATATCCCAATTCCATTCGACCATACCAGAATCCACTCGGAGAACAGAAGGTCTAAAGTCACTCTGAATGACAATGGTCGGGCGTTCACACCGTTATCTTAATGGTCATTTATGTAACTTTAATGCTGGCGTTACCAGTAATGTTCCTATCTTTATGTACATTGAACCCTGTGTAACTGAGGGCCGGAGGGGTCTGGCAAACTCTATATAAGCCACCCCCTCCTCAGGCACAAGGGTTCACACCCCCTGTAACTCCACACATATAATCCAATCGACCGAGCTCCCGAGCACCGAGACGTAGGGCTGTTATTTCCAAGGTTGTTAGAATCGCGGTTCTGTTATACGATTCTACGACTTTACGATCCAAACTTACCCATTTGATTCTATGATTTTAGTTCATAAAATCTACGTTTCTACGATCCTGGTAGTGAAGATTCTATGATTTACGATTCTACCATCAGAGCTCCGATCTGATTCAAAATCGCGATTCTGACAACCTTGGTTACTTCCACTGTGAAGGGCCTGAACTCGTAAATCGTGTGTGTACAACTTCACCATAGCTAGGATCTTGCCTCCTCGTACCTACCCCCATTCTACTGTCAGTCCTAGAACCACGACAGTTGGCGCCCACCATGGGGCAGGTGTCTTAGTGACTTTCTGGTGAGGTTGCGATTTTTCCGATTCCCATCATTATGGTTTCCAGCGGTGGATTGGCTGAGGGCCGCGAGATCCGTCTCGGCGCGCTCATCTTCGTCGCCGACGACTCCGCCTGGCTCCAGCAGGCTCCCCTTGACGTCGAGACACTCCCCGTCCACGGGGCGACGCACTTTCGCGCGTGCGTTCGCGACGTCCTTCTGCGGCAGCCGTCGACCCAGTATCGATCGGCTCCTGCAGTCTCTTCGCTCCCCGCTGTTCGCCGCTGTAAGCGATCTGGTCGCTCGCGGCTTCAGCGGTGGGTAAAGCACGCGGTGGCACGCCAGTCGGCCACCCCCCAAGTCGCGGCAATCGAGCCCGACAAATCACTCTACGGCCTGTTCGATCTGTCGATTGGCTCCGTCCAGACTTTATCCAAGTGCGACAGCAAGGATCCTGCGGCAGAAGTCTTGATGGTCGACACGCCACGCAGCCCGCCTGGTTTCCGCCGCAATAGTGGCGGTGATGGCGGCGGCGATCCGTCGCGCGTTCACGAAGAGTACCACCCCAAACCCTATCTTCACAGCAGAGGGAGGAGCTTCACCGCCACAACATGGAGGCGCTCCACACGCCCATCGTTGGGGAGAGCTCTGAGGCTCGGGCCTTGGAGGAGGCGCGCCTGGCTAATTTGGCTGAGCGCACTCGACTGGAGAACCTTCAGCATACACTCGACGAACGTGCTCGACAGCGGATCCCTGAGTCCAGTCGACAGCAGCGACAACTTTTCCCGCCTCAACCTCAGGTATACCGCACTCCAATTCAGAATCTCACAGCTGCGGCCCGTATAGCCGAGTCTATTCAGCCTTCCCAGTCGGAGGCTGGTAGGGGTTTGATGCAGATCCAGGCTTTACTCCGAGCAGTAGGAGAGCAGAACACAACAGTGTCTCAGTCGCGAGACAGAATCCATAGCAGATCTGTGGTGGCTGATACAGTTCAGTTGGCTCAGAGGCGTGAGGAACGTGGGCATCATCAAGAGCAGTTTGATAATCGATTCGACCACGATAACTACCGTCGAGTGCCTACGCCCCCGCCGAGGGGCGGGTCATATGTGCCCCGTCATCATGATGATAGGCACCCATACGATGGTGAGCGGAGATTTCCAGTCGACCCAAGAGAGCCTGGGTTTGATGCAAGGTTAATTTTGGTGCAAGGTCTGGTCGACAGGAACCGGGCACAAAGAGAAGGGCAAGACAGAGATCGCCCGAGTGGAAGCAGAGTACATGTTTCAGGTCCCGAGTGCTTTAGCAGAGCCATCAGGGCCACCGAGATCCCCTCAACTTCAGGTTGGCGACTGGGGTTAGTAAGTTTACCGGTGAGTCGAAGCCTGACACTTGGCTCGAAGACTACCGAGTGGCTGTACAGATCGATGGTGGTAACGATGAGGTGGCTATGAAGCATCTTCCTCTGATGTTGGAGGGTTTGGCCAGAGCATGGCTGAATCAGTTGGCCCCAGGCGGTATATTCAGCTGGGAAGAGCTAGCCCGAGTGTTTGTCAAAACTTTTGAAGGTACTTGCAAACGACCAGCGGGGTTGGCAGAATTGCAACATTGTGTACAGAAGCCGAATGAGACCTTGAGGGATTACATTCAGAGGTGGACCACTTTGCATTATACAGTGGAAAATGTATCTCAGCATCAAACAGTTTGCGCCTTCAAGGAGGGCGTACGGTATCGAGAGCTTAACCTAAAATTTGGTCGGACAGGAGACATGTCCCTCACCCGAATGATGGAAATAGCCACTCGGTACGCTAATGGAGAAGAAGAGGACCGACTTCGCAGTGGAAAGGGCAAGCCAGTCGCCCAAGATACCGGAGGAGGTCGAAATCAGAAACACAAAGCCGAGCCAGCAGCTCCTGGTGAAGCTTTGGTCGTAGGTTAAGGAAAGTCCAAGGGGAAGCCCAAAGGGCCCTGGATCCCCAAGAAAGTAAAAGATCAAGCAGGAAATGATGTGTTGGATTTTCCATGTCACATTCATACCAAGAAGGATGTAGAGGGTAATCTGATTTATCCTAAACACACCACTCGACAGTGTCGGCTCCTGATCCAGCAATTCCGAGAGAAACAACCCAGTGAAAAGGAAAAGGAGTCGGACAAGGAGAGGACAAGGAAGAAGATGATGATGGTTTTCCCAACGTCAATTCCACCCTGGTGATTTTTGCTGATATCGAAAGCAAAAGTCGATTGAAGGTCATCAATAGAGAAGTAACACATGGTAGCTCCAGCAACTCCAACATATTTGAAGTGGTCCAAGGTTCCCATCACATTCGACCAGTCCGACCATCCCCCGCATGTTGCCACCCCTGGGAGGCAAGCGTTGGTGGTCGACCCGGTCGTTGGGGGCACCTGACTGACTAAGGTCCTGATGGATGGAGGCAGTGGTCTGAATATTCTGTATGCTGAGACCCTCTGAGGGATGGGCATTCCGATGTCCAAGCTCAGTGAAAGCAACATGCGATTCCACGGAGTCATCCCTGGGAAGAAAGCCGATTCACTCGGCCAGATTACACTCGACGTGGTTTTCGGTGATTCGACCAATTACCGTAAGGAAAAGTTGACATTTGAAGTTGTGGATTTTCATAGTGCCTAACATGCTATTCTATGCAGGACCGCATACGCTCGTTTCATGGCTCGACCATGTTACGTGTACCTCAAGCTGAAAATGCCTGGCCCTAGAGGCGTGATCACAGTCACTGGCAATCGGTAGCGAGCTGAAGAGTGTTTCTAGAAGGGCTCAAAGATCGCCGATGAGCAAATGGCAGTAGTTGAGATGGCAGAATATGAGAAGAATGGAGATATGAGTGATTTGTTGAGAGCAAAGAAGCCTGCTTCAGATTCCGCATTTCAGTCATCCGGTGAGACAAAGTCAATTCATATTCACCCGACTAATCCCAGTGCTGCTCCGACTCACATCTCGTCAACACTCGATGCCAAATAGGAAGAAGTGCTCATCCAGTTCCTCCGTGAGAACTGGGACATCTTCGCATGGAAACCTTCTGACATGCCGAGTGTGTCCAGGGAACTGGCTGAGCACCATTTGCGAGTCGACCCAAAGGTAAAACCAGCATCTTCGACGGTCCGCCGTCCAGAAGAGAAAGGCAATTGGCGAAGAAGTGGCTCGGCTTTTGGCTGCTGAGTTTATCTGAGAGATTTACCACTCCGAGTGACTCGCCAATGTCGTCATGGTTCCTAAGAAAGATGATTCACTCCGCATGTGTATCGACTTCAAGCACATCAATAGGGCCTGCCCGAAGGATCACTTCCCTCTTCCTCGCATTGATCAAATAGTCGACTCGACTGCGGGGTGTGAGCGGTTGTCTTTTTTGGATGCATATTCCGAGTACCACTAGATCCGACTGTATGGACCCGATGAAATAAAAACAGCTTTCATCACCCCATTCGGGTGCTTTTGTTATGTCACCATGCCTTTTGGTCTCAAGAATGCTGGTGCCACATTCATGTGCATGATACAGAAGTGCCTGCTCACTCAAATCAATCAGAATGTGGAGGCATATATGGATGACATCGTGGTTAAGTCACTCAAAGGTTCCGACTTGCTGACTGATCTCACTGAAACCTTTGCCAATCTAAGGAGATATGATATCAAGCTCAATCCGTCGAAGTGTACGTTTGGAGTTCCGGGTGGCAAGTTACTCGGTTTCCTCGTTTCCGAACGTGGGATCAATGCAAACCTAGAGAAGGTTGGAGCAATTCTCCGAATGAAACGCCCCGTGCGTGTACACGACGTTCAGAAGCTTACTGGTTGTTTTGCCACTTTGAGTCGATTCATCTCTCGTCTTGGTGAAAAGGCACTGCCTCTTTACCGACTGATGAAGAAATCTGATAAGTTCGAGTGGACTCCTGAAGCTGACGCAGCGTTTGCGGAGCTCAAAACCCTGCTTTCCACCCAGCCGGTGCTTGCTGCCCCAATCAGCAGAGAGCCTTTACTGCTTTATAATGCAGCCACTGGACAAGTTGTCAGTACAGTACTCACGGTCGAGCGGGAAGAAGAAAAGGCCTACAAGGTTCAGCGCCCAATATACTATATATTTCTGAAGGTTTAACCCCATCCAAGCAAAGATACTCGCATTATCAGAAGCTTGTCTATGGGATTTACTTGACCACAAAGAAGGTTGCGCACTACTTCTCAGATCATGCAATCACAGTCGTCAGCGACGCTCCATTGTCAGAAATATTGAATAACAGAGATGCAAATGGTCGAGTGGCTAAATGGGCGATTGAACTCCTTCCGCTGGATGTCAAGTTTGAGGCAAAGAAAGGGCAATAGCAGATTTTCTCGTCGAGTGGATTGAACAACAACTGCCGACTCAGGTTCAGTTGGAGCCTTGGACCATGTTCTTCGACGGGTCCAAGATGTTGAATGGTTCAGGTACTGGAGTAGTCCTGGTATCTCCGCGAGGCGACAAGCTCAATTATGTTCTCCAGATTCACTTTGAATCTTCCAACAATGAAGCTGAATATGAGGCACTTCTGTACGGGTTGCGTATGGCCATTTCACTCGGCGTCCGACGCCTAATGGTTTACGGCGACTCAGATTTGGTGGTCAATCAAGTAATGAAGAAATGGGATGTTAGGAGTCCAGCTATGACTGGTTATTGCAATGCAGTAAGAAAGTTGGAAAAGAAGTTTGAGGGGTTAGAGCTTCACCATATACCCAGACTAAAAAATCAAGCAGCCGACGACTTGGCAAAGATAGGTTCCAAGAGGGAGCCCATTCCCAGCAATGTGTTTTTGGAGCATATTCACACACCCTCAGTCCAAGAGGATCCTTTCACCGAAGAGCCCCCACAGCCTAAGAGCTCCACTGATCCGACTGAAGTTGAAATCCCAGCCATGGTCGACTTGGTCATGGAGGTTTTGGTCGTCATTCCCGATTGGACAGTGCCGTGCATTGCATATATTCTCAGGAAGGAACTCCCAGAGGATGAAGAAGAGGCTCGTCAGATCGTCCGTCAATCCAAAGCCTTTACCGTGATGGGTGGACAGCTTTACAGAGAGAGTGTCACTGGAGTCAGTCAGAAATGCATCACGCCAGAAGAAGGCCGAATGATCCTCAATGATATCCACTCGGGGACCTGTGGTCACCATGCGTCCTCTCTGACCATCGTGGCCAAAGCATACCAAGCCGGGTTTTACTGGCGACATGCCAATGAGATGGCGAAAGAAATAGTCGACAAGTGTGAAGGCTGTCAGTTCGACTCCAACATGTCCCACAAACCTGCTTCAGCTTTGAAGACCATTCCACTCGTCTGGCCATTTGCAGTTTGGGGATTAGATATAGTCGGACCTTTGAGGATTGGTAGGAGTGGCTTCACCCACGTGCTTGTAGCAGTCGACAAGTTCACTAAATGGATTGGGGCTAAACCTATCAAAAACCTCGAAGCAAGTACTGATGTCAGCTTCATCAGAGAGTTAACATTCAGATATGGAGTTCGGCACAGTATCATCACAGATAATGGGTCAAATTTTGATTCAGATGATTATGCATCAGTCGCCCACCGACAGTCGAATGGGCAAGCAGAAAGAGCAAACGGTTTGATCCTCAAAGGGCTGAAACCCCGATTGATGCGTGACCTCAAACATGCAGCAGGTGCTTGGGTGGATGAGCTACCATCAGTACTTTGGGGATTGAGAACAATTCCAAATCGGTCGACTGGTCGAACTCCGTTCTTCCTAGTCTATAGGGCTGAAGTTGTGCTTCCGAGTGACTTGCTTCACAATGCACCCCGAGTGGAACTTTTCTCAGAAGCCGAAGTAGAACAAGCTCGGCAAGATGCGGTTGATCTTCTGGAAGAGGAAAGAGAGATGGCCCTAATCCGGTCGACCATTTATCAGCAAGACCTTCGTCGATTCCACGCTAGAAACATGAGAGGTCGAGAATTTCAAGAGGGATACCTGGTTCTCTGAGTGGATCAGCAACGGCCGCACAAGCTTGCTCCCGCGTGGGAAGGTCCCTTCATCATCACCAAGGTGCTCCACAATGGAGCGTATCACCTCTACAATGTGGAGCACAATAAAGACGAGCCGCGCGCTTGGAATGCGGAGTTGCTCCGTCGTTTTTATACTTAAACACTCAGACTATTGAGATGTAATAAGAAATGCATTTTTAGTTTGTTCATCAAAGACACTATTTTACAGTCTTCTAAATGATTGTTGTCGATTATACATGTGTTTGAAATCCCCCAGTGGGTGGCTTAGCTGCGAATCCGTTTCGCCTAAGTTTGAAAAAAAAATCCCACCGAGTGAAGAGCAAGCCTCTCAGTCGGGGGCTTAGCTGCGAATCCGTTTCGCCTAAGTTTGAAAAAATCCCACCGAGTGAAGACCAAGCTTCTCACTCGGGGGCTTAGCTGCGAATCCGTTTCGCCTAAGTTTAAAAAAATCCCACCGAGTGAAGAGCAACCCTCTCACTCGGGGGCTTAGCTGCAATCCAGTACTCGCCTAAGTTTGAAAAATCCCACCAAGTGAAGAGCAAGCCTCTCACTCGGGGGCTTAGCTGCAGTCCAGTACTCGCCTAAGTTCAAAAAATCCCACCGAGTGAAGAGCAATCCTCTCACTCGGGGGCTTAGCTACAGTCCAGTACTCGCCTAAGTTTGAAAAATCCCACTGAGTGAAGAGCAATCCTCTCACTCGGGGGCTTAGCTGCAGTCCAGTACTCGCCAAAGTTTGAAAAATCCCACCGAGTGAAGAGCAAGCCTCTCACTCGGGGGCTTAGCTGCAGTCCAGTACTCGCCTAAGTTTGAAAAATCCCACCGAGTGAAGAGCAAGCCTCTCACTCGGGGGCTTAGCTGCAGTCCAGTACTCGCCTAAGTTCAAAAAATCCCACCGAGTGAAGAGCAATCCTCTCACTCGGGGGCTTAGCTGCAGTCCAGTACTCGCCTAAGTTTGAATAATCCCATCGAGTGAAGAGCAACCCTCTCACTCGGGGGCTTAGCTGCAGTCCAGTACTCGCCTAAGTTCAAAAAATCCTACCGAGTGAAGAGCAACCCTCTCAATCGGGAGCTTAGCTGCAGTCCAGTACTCGCCTAAGTTCAAAACACGTTCTGTCGTGGTTTTGTCACGGCAGATGTCCTAGAGAAAGGACATAGTGGTGGATCCATCGCTACGGGTTAGCTTAAAGGGGTTAAAGCGGACAAGGGACGCAAGAGAGTTTTATACTAGTTCGGCCCCTTACGATGAAGGTAAAAGCCTACGTCTAGTTGTGATGGAATTGATGGGGTTTCGATGACCAGGGAGCGAATACCTTTGCCCGAGTCTCGAGTTGTTGTGTGTTGTCCCTGAACTGCCGCCGGGTCGTCCCCTTATATACATGGGTTGACGCCCGTCGGTTTACAGACTCCGAGGCCGGTTCATAATCGTGTCTGGCTCGGTCTCTGCTACTTCTATCTTACAACACAAGTTTACATATCAATGCCGGTTTGTGTCTACAGGCCTTAAACCGGCTTTGGGCCCTGGGCCTTCATGAAGCATCACCGTCTGTCTTCATGGGCTTCAGATACAGATGAACTACTTATGAAGTTAACCCGACCTCTCCTGGCCGGTTTACGCCCAGTGGTAATATCCCCAACATTAGGCCCCAGATTAATTTGAACTGGTTCATGTCAATCCTCAATACTTAAGAAAATTTCTTCTTCAACATCTTCATACAATCTTGTAAACCGCCATGACATCATCTTCTAGGATCTTGGTAAACCGCCGTGACGTCACCTGTCATTAACGAGCCTCCGACAATCGAGGCGACAGCATCGCCTCATATCCAAAAATTCGGCTCCTTGATTTTCGCGTCTGTCGTTTATCTCCCTTATAAATAGGGCCAGGGGATCTTTCCATTTTCCCCCTCGTGCCTCTTTGCTTCATCGTCATCCTCGCGACGCTCGACCCTTCGACCTCGGCCGCCGCCGTCAACCTTCGACTGCTGGACCAACCTTGGCCGCAGCATCGACCTGAACGTACCAGAGCTCCTCCGCGTGCCGCCGCTGCTCAACAGCTTCCGTAAGTCTCCCCTTTCTCTTACCATAGATCTGCACTTAGGTTTTCTGTCGTTCATCAGTGTTCGTCGCCGCTCTTCCTTTTCCTTGTTTATATCCATGGATTAGATCCAAAAACCACATAGATCTCACGCGGTAGTAGTTTAAACCACATAGATCTCGCGTGGTAGTAGTTTCAGCACCTGTTTGATATCCAACTCATCTCAACTTGGTGAACTTTTAGTGCGCTGGAATTTAGGTCAGAATATATTCTGTTTTTCCTACGCGCGGTAGATCTGAAATTACCATAGCAAGATGTGCAACTTGTTTCTTCCTTCTCTTACATGCTTTGAATACCAGATTGGCCGGTTTAACTTCACAGAAAAATGATGACCCGGTAGATATCGTTAGTCCCCTGTTGAACCGTCAATGCATTACACCGTTCCATTGTCAGACTCTGGTTTATGAATAACCAAATCCGGTTTACCAATATGCTTGTATCCTCATACCGCTGTATAGTTGTCCACTGTAAATCTTAAACCGGTAATAATCATGTTTCAGATTTTCCTTGTCATGGCTAAGCAAGTCTATGAGTGCAGTTAAGCAACCTTGTTAAAACGGGCGCTTTAGCCAAGAAAGATGTCACTAGAGGGTCCCTGGCCCGGAAAATCCTCCTACACCCAAGGATGGAGAGGTAGTCATTTTTGTTGATCATCTCGGACGAGGTTTTAGCCCTCCCGGTTCAAAAAATTTCCGGGATGTACTGGCTAGTTTTCAACTGCGCCCTCAAGACATTGGTCCTAACTCTGTAACCAACATCTGCCACTTCCAAGTCTTTTGTGAGGTTTATCTGCAAGAGGAACCTTCAGTCGAACTGTTTCGGGATTTCTTTCACTTAAACCGTCACACAGAGTTCTCAGATGGACCCAATACGGAACTGGGCGGAATGGCAGTTCAGAAAAGGAAGGAAGTCACCTTTCCTCATCCCAAACTCCATAGTCATCCCAAAGAGTGGAACCAAACTTGGTTTTATTGCATGGATACATCTCCATCTGATGAGAATCCTTTGACGGGTTACTGCCCTGAACGCCTTAGCAACACACATCCTTTTCCTCAGAGGTTGACAGCAAGAGAACGGGCCAACTATGCTCCCCAATTATCAAAGCTTAGAGCCTTCATGGCGAACGGTTGGACAGGAGTTGATCTTGCTCGTTGCATGATAAGCTGGAGCATTCTGCCTTTAAGCCGGCGCCCCGGTTTGATGTGTGAGTACACAAGGAGTTTGAAGGATGCTCAGCGGCACATTGACATTCAGCTTACAAACGAAGAAATCACTGAGGCTGTAAAGAAAATACTGAACGAACCGGAAGCCGTCTGTGCCCAAACCAGACAACTCCCTTTCTGCACCTTCAACAAACCACTAGCTGTAAGAATCATATAATCCTTTATATCTGAATTTGCTTCTGACCAAATATTCTCTGAAAGTATGATTATTTTCTGACAGGGTGATGATCCGTTCTGGAACAAGAAACCATCACAAGACAAACCGGCGAAGCCGCAAGACAAACCGGTCAAGCCAGTTCGTCCAAAGACCAAGGTTGTTAAGAAACCTGCCAAGAGAAGAACCACTGCATCCTCCGATCTACCAGCTGATGACGATGTGTGTAATCCGAAACCAGAGGTAGAACTTGACTCTCTTGGTTCATTTTTCGTACATCTCATTGACAATGATTATTATCAGGACGACGCTGAAGGCAGCCATGCTGAGGACGTAGAGGTAACCATTCTTTCCTCCGATTCAGATCCTCTGCCAACATCAAAAATCCGTCAAGCAAACCGGAAAGTAAAATTTTCTCACCCTCTTGCTTACTTGGACCCAAACTTTCTTTTGAAGACGCAGCAGCACGAAGCTCGCCGTACAACCTGGCGCAGCGGCCAGGTAGTTACCTCCGCCGGTTTACCGAACAGTCCGGTTCGGAAAAGCCGATTAGAGGTCTCTTATCCCATTGATACTTCATGTCCAAAAGAAAGTTGTTTTCACCAGCCTCTTAACCCGTCTGATTCAAATTATCAGGGTACTTCTCACTCATCCTCTCGCGATTCCTCGGCCACACAGCTTCCGCCCCTCAAAACAGTTCCTGGGTGAGCTATGCACATGTCTTTACTCTTGATGTGTTATCTTTACATACTGTACTGATCCGTATGTCTATCTTTTCTCAGCGCCAAGCCAAGACCTAGCAAGAAAGCTCGGTTAAACAAACCGGCTGATGATAATGTGGCTGCTAAACCGGAGACAACTCCAGATCTGGAAGAAACCAATGCTGACGCCATGCTTCACGATCCGCTGCTTCAAGACCATGATTTCCTTGCTGAACAAGTGCAAGTTGACACTACCAGCCATGCAGACCGGCCAACCAGCCCTGTCCGAACTGATGACAAACCGGTCAGTCCAGCTAAGGACACTGATAAACCGCCAACTCCGGTGAAGGCTGGTGATGAACAAGATGATGACATTATGATTACTGCTACTGGCCACACCACTCCTGGCAATCCTGTAGCTTTGTCAAAGCATACTGCCAAGGATGATCTTTCTGCTATCGGCAAAGGCAAATGGAATGCCGATTTATCAAGCTACGCCCATCTCAATGCTCAAGATATTCACTCTGGCTTCTTGAACCGTCTGTATACCAGCCGTGACTATGAAGCTAGTTTCGTAAACTTGATGAAGGAACGATATGAGGTAACTACTATTTTTCTCTTTTGTCCAATTGCAGTTTATGAACTCCTAGTAGCCCCCAAGTGACGGTTTATGATACCAATCTAAACCTGGAATTTTGTCATGACTTATCTTTGCATACCGCTCTTTCGCCGGGATAGCCCCCAAGGGCCGGTTTAACTTTATAAAGATGAACCGGGACTGTAGAAGAATTCCTATACCAACAGTTTTTTGAGCAAACACACATTAGCCCCCAAGTGCCAAGATTAATACTTGTATTGTATTTGGGACTTGTAGAAATTTCTGATAAGGAGCAAATATGCATTAGCCCCCAAGTATCAAGGGGATAACTTGTTATGTGCTTGGTACTTCAAATATGTACTGTCAACTCACTATGTATCTGTCTCTTTATAGGCTGAACTAAGTAAGAAGGAAAGCCAAACCGCTGATCTGCAAGAAAACATCAAGTCCCAACTGGTCGAAACTTCCAAAGCAAAAGATGAGCTGACGAGCGCCTTAGCCGCTATGGAAAAGCTAAAGGAAAGCTTTGCCAAGGAGCGGGCGGATTGGAACACAGAGAAATCCGCTTTGCGGAAAAGAGCTGAAGATGCAGAAGCAGCTCTCAAACCAGTGGTAGACGAGCTGACTGGGGTAAAGCGGCAAGTACATGCGATGACCGCTGCTGTGTTTGGTAAGCATCTTGTCCTTAATACTGTCAACATATCTTCCCATGCGTTGCCGGTTTACTGATATTTGCAATGATGCAGGAACTCGCATTAGTCATCTGGGCTCTGATGTTCAGAAGAAGCTGAAGGCGGCCTATACGCTGATAGAACAACTATATACCGGCGCTGAACGAATTATCTGCACCGCTTCTCATAATAAGCCGCCCCGACGTTGATCAAGGATACCTTAGATAGGCTATCTATGCTGCCTGCCCGGATAAAAGAGCTGAAGAGGTCTGCTGCAAGGGCTGGCGCTCTAACCGCACTAACCCGGGCAACAGCATGGGTGCCTGATCTTGATACGACGGATGTGGCTAAAGTCTACCCAAGCTTAAAAGAAGACGGGTCAGAGTTTGGCACTGATGATCTCCGCGCCATAAACCGGGAAGTACGTCCACTGGCTTGTCAACTTGCTGAAGAGGCTGATCTTTCATTTTACCGGGCGAGCTATGATACCAATAACAAGCGGGTTGCTGCACCAACTCCTGAGGCTCAAAACCTGATCCCTCCAATCCGTTTGCACACTTATGCCCCTGATATTGAACTATCCACCCTTATAAGCGACAAAGCTATGTTCCAAGCTTTAACTGGGATTGACTGGACAACTGTTGACTTCCAGCCGCTGGGTAGAGACGAAGAAGATGAACCAGTGCAAGATGATCCGTAGCCGTCAGGTCAAGCTGCTCAGCGATCATAACCCGGGGGCCAGTCTAATCTTCCATACTGCAATGTTTATTGAAAAACAATTATTCCTTTGGGCACTGAAACGCCTTGTAATAGGCTAGTTAAAACACTTGGTCTGTTATGCCTTCGTGCATATTTATCTGCAACTGATGCGTGTTAATCCGCCATGCTTGAGATATGATGTTCATAATCCATAGCTATTTATTCAAGCTGTTCCTGCAGATAAGAAGCTTAAAGCGCCCTGGCAGTTTACCATCGGGCGGGTCATGATACCCAACTATATATATGACCAAGGTTTATAACCAAGGTTGTAAAAGATAACCAAATATGGAAATATATGATACCTGTGATCTTTAGGCATAGTGTTGGCTGACCAACCTTGTAATGAGGGTAATAACCCTAATCCGGAGTAAAAGTATCTCTTGTTATACAATGCCGGTTTACAATAAAACTGTTTCGGGTTGTGATAAACACCGGTTTATTCCATACTGGTGACTATGAGTCAAAACCAGACCGGGCTGATAGTCTCCGGATTATAACTTGATCATGTACTGACAACTTGTAGTTGTCAACCTAACCGGGTTGATAAACACCGGTTTGAAAACGTCACAAATCTTAGCAAAAGAAAAAGAAACTTAGCAAAAGGCAAATAAAACCGTTGTAGTCGAGGCTTTTCACGGGCTGTCAGGCCCCAAATTTGATCAAGAGGTGTTGCTATGGTTCGGGTTCGACCCAGCCCCCAAGTGATGATGTGGCATTACGCCGATCAAGAGGCATTGCTATGGTTCGGGTTCGACCAAGCCCCCAAGTGATGGTGTGGCGTTACGCCGATCAAGAGGCGTTGCTATGGTTCGGGTTCAACCAAGCCCCCAAGTGATGCTGTGGCATTGCGCCGATCAAGAGGTGTAGCTATGGTTCGGATACGACCAAGCCCCCAAGTGATCTAATATCAAGCTTTGAGAAGCTGAATCAAGGGGTAAACCGGACGCCGCTTTGTAAGCTCCATGTAACCACACATGATGTAAGAAAACAACAGATACCCCGCTTTAGCTGAGATTCTGGTTTATTATATTGATCATAATATATACAATGTCATAATATGTACATAAGCAGAGCCTGTAGCTCAAGTATAATAGGGTCGAAGATGAGCAATATTCCACGGCCGGTTGGTCTCCTCCTCCGATTTACGTGAGTCCTTGCGCTCTCGAACATCGATTAGGTAGTATGACCCGTTGTGCAGATTCTTGCTGACCACAAAAGGTCCTTCCCAAGGGGGGGATAGCTTGTGCATATCCGTCTGGTCTTGGATGAGTCGAAGCACCAAATCTCCTTCCTGAAAGGTTCTGGTTCTAACCCGGCGGCTATGATAACGACGCAGATCTTGCTGATAAATCGCCGAACGGGCTGCCGCCATGTCACGCTCCTCATCTAACAGGTCAAGAGCTTCCTGCCGTGCCTTCTCGTTGTCAGCTTCAATGTATGCTGCTACACGAGGTGAGTCATGACGGATGTCACTAGGAAGAACTGCTTCCGCTCCGTAAACCATGAAGAACGGTATGTATCCAGTCGATCTGTTGGGTGTGGTATTGATGCTCCATAACACTGAAGGTAGCTCCTCAACCCAACAACCCGGCGTCCGTTGCAAAGGAACCATAAGCCGGGGTTTGATGCCTCTCAAGATCTCTTGATTGGCCCTCTCCGTTGACCATTGGACTGGGGGCAAGCCACTGATGATACGTCAAGCCGGATGTGCTCACGTTGACAGAACTCCTTCATGGCACCCTTTGACAGATTGGTACCATTGTCTGTTATAATGCTGTGTGGAAAGCCAAACCGGAAGATCACCTTTTTGATGAATTGAACCGCCATGGCCGCGTCACACTTACTAACTGGCTCTGCCTCTACCCATTTTGTGAACTTATCAACCGCCACCAAAAGGTGGGTCTTCTTGTCCTTGGACCTCTTGAAAGGCCCAACCATATCCAGCCCCCAAGTTGCAAATGGCCTTGTGATTGGAATCATCCTCAATTCTTGAGCTGGTACATGAGCGCGCCTTGAGAATTTCTGACAACCATCACATCTTTTGACCAAGTCCTCGGCATCAGCATGAGCTGTCAACCAATAGAAACCGTGACGGAACGCCTTGGCCGCCAAAGATTTTGAACCAGCGTGGTGACCACAATCTCCTTCGTGGATCTCACGCAAAATTTCACGGCCTTCCCCAGGAGACACACAGCGTTGAAACGCCCTGTCACACTGCAATGATGTAACTCTCCATTGATAACAGTCATGGACTTGGACCGGCGGGTTATCTGCCTGGCCAAAGTCTCATCCTCTGGTAACTCGCCCCGGTTTATGTACGCCAAATATGGAACCGTCCAATCTGGGATAACATGAAGAGCCGCCACCAATTGGGCCTCCGGATCAGGAATAGCCAAATCCTCTTCACCAGGGAGCTTGACGGACGGATTATGCAAAACATCCAAGAAGACATTAGGTGGAACCGGTTTACGTTGGGAACCCAGGCGGCTTAAAGCGTCCGCCGCTTCACTCCTTCGCCGGTCCAAATGATCGACCTGGTAACCTTTAAAGTGACCTGCAACAATATCCACCGCACGACGATATGCTGCCATGAGTGGGTCCTTGGAATCCCAAGTGCCGGACACTTGTAGAGCCACAAGATCCGAGTCACCGAAGCACTTAACTCGGCTTAAGTTCATCTCCTTGGCCATCCAAAGACCATGGAGTAAAGCCTCATATTCAGCTGCATTGTTAGTGCAAGGGAACATTAAACGGAGAACATAACAAAACTTATCACCTCGTGGGGAAGTTAATACGACTCCAGCCCCCGAGCCCTCCAATTGCTTGGACCCATCAAAATGAATAGTCCAATAAGTATGATCCGGCTTCTCTTCTGGTGCTTGTAACTCTGTCCAATCATTGATGAAATCCACAAGTGCCTGAGATTTGATCGCCGTTCGGGGCACGTATTTCAACCCGTGAGGCCCGAGCTCGATAGCCCACTTAGCAATCCGGCTGGTTGCTTCCCTGTTCTGGATTATATCTCCCAAAGGAGCAGAGCTGACCACCGTGATGGGATGACCTTGGAAATACTGCTTCAGCTTCCGGCTTGCCATGAAAACCCCATACACCAATTTTTGCGAATGCGTGTACCTCTGCTTGGACTCAATAAGTACCTCCCTGATATAGTAAATTGGCCGCTGAACCGGATATTCCTTTCCTGCCTCTTTGCACTCTACCACAATAGCCACACTAACAGCCCGAGCGTTAGCTGCCACATATAGCAGCAACGGTTCTTTGTCAACCGGAGCAGCGAGAATCGGCGGGTTAGCTAGCTGCCGCTTTAAGTCCTCAAATGCTTCATTAGCGGCGTCACTCCAGACGAAGTTATCCGTTTTCTTCAGCATCTGATACAAAGGGATGGCCTTCTCGCCAAGGCGACTGACAAACCGGCTGAACGCGGCAATCCGGCCTGCCAGGCGTTGAACATCATTGATACACTTTGGTTTAGTCAAAGAGGTGATGGCTTTGATCTTTTCCGGATTAGCTTCAATGCCCCTGTTAGACACCAAAAAACCCAAGAGTTTGCCTGCAGGTACACCAAAGACACACTTGGTCGGATTAAGCATCATTTTATAAACCCGCAGGTTATCAAAGGTTTCCTTCAAGTCATCAATCAATGTTTCCTTCTTCATTGATTTGACCACAATATCATCCACATAGGTGTGAACATTGCGGCCGATCTTCTTATGAAGACAATTCTGTACACACCGCTAATAAGTCGCCATGGCACTCTTGAGCCCAAAGGGCATGGACACATAGCAGAAGGCTCCAAAGGGAGTTATGAAGGCTGTCTTCTCTTGGTCCTTAACTGCCATTTTGATCTGATGATAACCATAGTATGCATCCAAAAAGCTTAAACGCTCGCAACCCGCCGTAGCATCAAAAATTTGATCAATACGGGGAAGGGCAAAAGGATCTGCCGGACAAGCTTTGTTGAGATCTATGTAGTCCACACAGATACGCCAAGTGCCATTCTTCTTGAGGACTAGCACCGGATTAGCCAACCACTCAGGATGGAATACTTCAACGATAAATCTAGCCGCCAAGAGCCTGGCTACTTCTTCTCCAATAGCTTTGCGTCTTTCTTCATTGAACCGGCAGAGAAACTGCTTGAGCGGTTTATACTTAGGATCAACATTGAGAGTGTGCTCAGCGAGTTCTCTTGGTACACCTGGCATGTCAGAAGGCTTCCATGCAAAGATGTCCCGATTCTCACGGATGAACTCGATGAGCGCGCCTTCCTATTTTGGATATAAGTTAGCGCTGATGCTGAACTGCTTGGACGAATCGCCAGGTATGAAGTCAACAAGCTTAGTCTCATCAGCCGATTTAAACTTCAGGGCCGGATCATGCTCTGTAGTTGGTTTCTTCAACGAAGTCATATCTGCCAGATCAACATTGTCCTTGTAAAACTTCAACTCTTCTGTTGCACAAACCGACTCAGCATAAGCCGCATCACCTTCTTCACACTCCAGAGCAATCTTGCGGCTCCCATGCATGGTTATAGTTCCCTTGTGACCCGGCATCTTGAGCTGCAGATAGACATAACAAGGTCATGCCATAAACTTAGCATAAGCTGGCCGTCCAAATAGGGCATGGTACGGGCTGCTGATTTTCACCACTTCAAAGGTCCAGGTTTCTGATCTTGAGTCGTGCTCATCTCCAAAAGCCACTTCCAGAGCTATCTTACCAACAGGATATGCCGACTTACCAGGCACCACACCATGGAACACCATATTGGACGGTTTAAGATTTTTATCTGTTAACCCCATGTGACGGAAAGTTTCATAATAAAGGATATTGATGCTACTCCCTCCATCCATGAGTACCTTAGTGAACTTATAACCTCCCACCTGAGGTGCCACCATGAGAGCCAGATGACCCGGATTGTCAACCCGGGGTGGATGATCTTCTCTACTCCACACAATGGGCTTTGGGTTGTCCAAGCTAGTGATGAAGACATGATACTGTCCGCTATTCAACTGCTTTGGGTTGCTCTGGTAACCCGACTGCTGCTGCTGATTGCCCTGATGATTATAGCCACTTTGATTACCCTGATTACTTTGATTGTTATGTCCACCCTGACTGCCATGGAATCCTGAACCGGAATTTCCTCCGCCATAACCCGGCCCATGAGTGCCAGAGTCTGAACCGCCTCCTGATCCATGATCATACCAGAAAGAGTCAGAATTTTTGAACTCTTGCATGATGTAACAATCTTTCCAGAGGTGTGTGGATGGTTCCTCCTTCGTCCGATGCTTTGGACAAGGCTGGTTCAACAGATACGACAAACGGTCCGGATTAGGATTTGGCATTCCACTGCGCCGGGGCGGTTTATCCTTACACCGCTGGCCCTTGTCGTGTGTACTAGTGTTAGCCACAAAGTCTAAACCGTTGTCCGCTTTACACTTGCCGCTGTTTCCTTGACCCACCGGGTTGGGGTGCTGCCCCTTGGCGTTGCCACTCTTCTTTCCCTTCCCTGTCTTATCATCATCAGACTCAGGATCCTTGGTACTATCAGAGTCGGCATACTTCAAAAGTGCAGCCATGAGGGTTCCCATGTCATTACAATGACGTTTGAGCCGTCCCAACTTGAACTTCAGGGGTTCAAACCGGCAATTGCCTTCCAATGTTAAAACTGCGGTGTCAGCGTTGATGCGGTCCGATGAGTGCAAAATCTCCGAAACCCGGCGCACCCAACGGGTTGTTGACTCTCCTTCCTCCTGGACACAGGCAGCTAAGTCCACAATTGACATGGGTGATCTGATCTTTTACTTTTGTAATTTCCGCATTGTGTGCATCCTAATCCGCCGGGTTAACCTCCGCCATTAGCATTGCCAACGCGTCAAATAGATCAGATAAAACCTGAGCTGGCGGTCGCACAGGGCCTCCTGCCCCGGCCGCTGCCGCCGCCGCTGATCCACAAATCATCGCCTCTGCGGTCGAAGACTGGAGTGCTGGTTGCGTGCCGGCCATGAAGATCACCACCCGATTTGGCAGATCAAAGGGGTCCGGAATACTGTCGCCATCGGAACATCCCCCAATCCGGCCATCGTGTAACTGATATAACGACTCGATCTCTCCAGTCGATGACTCATCGCCGGAATAAACGACGGTCTCACCACCAGATTCTGATCTATCCTCAGATTCCCTTCCATGGATAACTCCCATGAAGGCACGCTTCATGATAGGCCTGACCCAGGCAGATCTCGCACGCTGAGCCGTTTCGACGAGGTCGGTGCAGATGTCCGGCTCAGGGCCCGGTCCGCCGATCTTGCCAATGAAAACGTGTATGCTACCAAAGGGGACCCGGTACCCGTACTCGATTGAGCCCGCCTCAGGGCCCCAGCCTGCATCGTCGATATAGAGCTTGCCGCGACGACTCTTGGTCATCCGGCCCACAGCGTAACCCTTGAGTCCTTCGAAGTTGCCCTCCAAGAACTTGAAACCATCGTGCGATAGCCCCACGGTGGGCGCCAACTGTTGTGGTTTTGTCACGGCAGATGTCCTAGAGAAAGGACTTAGTCGTGGAGCCATCGCTATGGGTTAGCTTAAAGGGGTTAAAGCGGACAAGGGATGCAAGAGCGTTTTATACTAGTTCGGCCCCTTACGATGAAGGTAAAATCCTACATCTAGTTGTGATGGAATTGATGGGGTTTCGATGACCAGGGAGTGAATACGCTTTGCCTGAGTCTCGAGTTGTTGTCTGTTGTCCCTGAACCGCCGCCGGGTCGTCCCCTTATATACATGGGTTGACGCATGTCGGTTTACAGACTCCGAGGCCAGCTCATAATCGTGTCCGGCTCAGTCTCTGCTACTTCTATCTTACAACACAAGTTTACATATCAATGTCGGTTTGTGTCTACAGGCCTTAAACCGGCTTTGGGCCCTGGGCCTTCATGAAGCGTCACCGTCTTTCTTCATGGGCTTTAGATACAGATGAACTACTTATGATGTTAACCCGGCCTCTCTTGGCCGGTTTACGCCCAGTGGTAATATCCCCAACACGTTCCGGGTGAAGAACGATCTTCCTGCTCGAGGACTTGGCCATATGCTCCATCCTAATCCGCAAGGATGATGAGGTGCAGGTCGACTGCAACCTTCTCCTCAGAGCTGCGCCATAAATACAATGTGCGCTCCATCCCGGTCCACAAGGACGACGAGGTGCAGGTCGTCTATGATCCTCTCCTCAGAGCTGCGCCATAAGTACAATATGCGCTCCATCCAGATCCGCAAGGATGACGAGGTGCAGGTCGTCTGCGACCTTCTCCTCAAAGCTGCATCACAAGGACAAAAAAACTATTTTGAGTGAAGAAACAAGTCCCACTCGAAGGCAAACACAAGCATATTCAAAGAAAGGCTAAGTTTAAGATAAATCCCACGAGGTTCCCGACCACGGATTAAAGTACTCGGGTACCAGACCCGAAGGAGTTTAACGGTTACAAAAACCACTCGGTATACCGAGGCAAATTTAATCGGATCATAAAAGTTTGTTCACTCCGCAGGAGGCGGACTAGCAGGCTCGACGAATTCATCCAAGTCGATTCCATCTGCAATACAAGTGGCAGCAGCAATAAAAGTCTCCATGAAAGACTGGAAGTCAAGCCTCTTGGTGTTGGCGACCTTGATTGCTGCCAGCTTCTCTTCTTTGGCTTCCTTGCAGTGGACACGAACCAGAGACAGAGCCACATCAGCACCACACTGGGCAAAGGACTTCTTCCATTCCTGCACTCGACCAGGGACCTCATTGAGTCGAGTCATCAGAGACTCGAGGTCATTCTGGAGCATCGCCCCTGGCCAGAGTGCTGTGTCGATTCGTGACTCTGCAACTTTCAGCCGAGCAAGGTAGTCGACAATGCCAGCAACACGAGATTCCAGTCAGAGCACGTTCATGGCGGCTTCATCCTTAACAGGGGAGAGGATGGGGTTCAAGCTTGTCTCCATTTTCCCAGTCTCTTTCTCGAAGTTCTGGCAGAATTCTGCACTCGCAATAAAATGATCAGTCAACAACTATGTAACGAGTCGACAACAACAAATAAGTTGGACAAGGAAAAGCACCTTCAAGCATAACGAAAAACTTCTTGCGGGCGATGTCTTCAATTTTGTCGGTTAGGGTTCTTTTGTCCTTCTTCGGTCGAGTCGCCTCCTTGTTAGCTTCATCAAGAGCAGCCTTCAGCTTGGTGTTCTCTTCTTCCAGTTTACCGACTGAGACCAGCTTCTGGTTGGCAAGTGCAGTTTTCTCTTCTGTTGTTTTTTGTGCGGCTGCAAGCTCCAGATCCTTCTGCGCCAAAGCTTGGTTCATCGTTTCTGAAAGAGATAACACTTGGTTCAGAGGAAAGAAATAACACTCAGTTCAGAAAAGAGTCAGTCGACAAGTTTTTCATACCAACAGCATCATCCTTAGCCTTCTGCAAATTCGTCTTGGCTAACTCCAGATCAAGATTGAGCTGGATCTGCTTCTGCTCCAAGTCGGCAAACCGAGCTCCAAGTTCACAAGATTTCTGTGGTTAGGGGATAATCAGTCGACAGACATGAAGATTGGTTGCTTCCGAGCAATAGAGTGACAAGTTCAAAAAAGTTCTAAGACTACTGCCGAATCAAACATCCAACAGTAGTCTCGGGGACTACACCCAGTGGGTGCACTTAGCGTGCCCCCACTGGTCCAGTTTATACTCGACATGGTCCGACCAGGTCGAGTAAAAAAAAGAGGAATGCAACAGTTGTTCTAAGACCCCAACTGACTGCCCGCAGTCGATCGCGGTCTCGGGGACTACACCTAGTGGGTGCACTCAGCGTGCCCCCACTGCTTCAGATTCCACTCGACATGGTACGCCCAGATCGAGTGGAAGAACTGGAGAACAATATATTTTTGTCAAGACCTCCGCCGAATCACACATTCGACGGCGGCCTCAGGGACTACACCCAGTGGGTGCACTCTGCATGCCCCCACTAGTCTAAAGCTACAACCAACATAACCCAGTCGATTCGATCGAGAAAACACCCACTGGGTGTACAGATGCAAAAGTACAGACTGACCGATAGATGCACAAGAAAAGTTTTCAGGTAGCATATCCTAACAAAACAAGCGACAAGCTAAAGGATCAGTCGGAAATCAACCAACCTTGACGTTGGTCTGGAGAGCTGAGTTGGCGTCGTAAGTAGCTTGACTGGCCTCTCGAACCACTTTCATCTGCTCCATCATGATGCCTGCCTAGCGTATAGCTTCCTTGGCAGCAGCCACTTGGTCCTCTAGGACATGATGCGCAGTGAAGAGTGAAGACGGTGGATCAGCTGGAATCTGTGCAGTCGATGCTGAGGGCTGGGCACTCGACAATGGTACGGCAAAAGTTACAGAAGCCCGATTGGCATCGCCGGTCTCCTGGATCACCGGTTCCGTCAATGGCGTCGACTGAGGCGTCTTACCAGTTGATGTTTTCCTACTCGTCCTTCCCATAGGCCTCAGTGGCACATCCTCGTCGTCGTCTGGAAGATCAATGACATTGGGAGGAGCTGCAAAAGAATCTATCGCTAGAGTTCAGTCGACCAAGAAAGTGGCTAATAAAGTAAAAACAAAATTGCAGGAATCATACCCGGATTGGAAGTGACTGCGTCTTCCATTTTCTCGTCATCATCTCTGTAAGCAGAAGTCCCAGAGGTAGCAGCACTACAAACCTCAAATTTCAGTCGGTCAGAACAGAGGAGTGAGTCGACCAAAGAGCAAGTTGTGCCAAACTAAGAAGTCAAATTCAGGAATTACCCAAAGGCAATGGGTACAACTACTTTGATTATGGACAAGGCCTTCTGAGGTTTTTGCGGTACGACTTTGGGCTGCTTTGGGGCCTTCTCAGTCAGCACAGGAGAAACTGTCCGAGTGCGCTTCGAAGACTGACTAGTCTGCGCAGTCGCTTTCCCTCGAATGCTAGCTGGGTCATGGGTATGCTTCGATCGCCTTTCCGTGCGAGGAGGAGAACAACCTCTTCACCATCGCTCGGGTCATCACTCTCCTCGTCCTCCCCTCCGTCAGACTGCCAGTCCGTGCTTTCCCCTCCGCTCGCCTCTCCCTCCTGCTCCTGCACCTCCTCTCCGTTGGGCATCGAATACATCTCAGTGAAGATCTGCAAGACAATAAGTTGAACGAATAATAGTCAGTCGACAAGAACGATTACACAATGGATCAAGAAGACACTCGGAAATTCAGAGTCGGACCTTGTCTGGTTCATAAGTGTTGTCGAGTGGAGGAATCCTCCTGGACCCTCTGGGGTTATCCTTGTTGCCGGTGATTCCCTGCAGCCACTGCGCCACCGTAGCCTCGTCAACTTCTTCCGGATGAATCCGAGTGGAATCATCAATGCCCGAATACAGCCACATCAGATGATCACGGGCTTGAAGTGGCTGGATGCGTCGACTGAGAAAGACCTCTAACAGATCCATGCCAGTCACGCCGTCACGGACAAGTTGGACCACTCGCTCGACCAACGTCTTCACCTCCGCTTTCTCCGCTGGAGTCACTTTCAAGGAAGATGGCTTCTCGACTCGAGACATGGAAAAGGAGGGAAGCCCAGTCGACTGACCTGGAGTCGGCTGGTCTTTGCAGTAGAACCAGGTCGACTGCCACCCTCTAACAGACTCTGGAAGTATCATGGTTGGGAAGGTGCTCTTACTCCTCATTTGGATCCCAAGACCCCCGCACATCTGGATCACGTGCGTCCTCTCATCGCTCGGGCTGGCCTTTTTGACCGACTGAGAACGGCAGGTGAAATATGTTTCAAGAGACCCCAGTGCGGTCGACACCCCAGAAAATTCTCACACATGGACACATATGCGGCAAGATACGTGATGGTGTTGGGGGAAAAGTGGTGAAGTTGAGCTCCAAAGAAGTTCAAAACGCCTCGGAAGAAAGGATGGGGAGGCAGAGAAAAACTGTGGTCGACGTGAGTGGCGAGAAGGACGCACTCACCCACCTGCGGCCGCGGCTCAGTTTCGTCCTCTGGGAGCCGCCAAGACCCGTGGGGGATCAGGCCCCCCACGACCAAATCCTCTATGTCCTCCTGCTGGATCATCGACCGGATCCAGTTACCCTGGATCCAGCCGGGCGGCAAGCCAGATCGCGACGAAGATCCACCCCGGCTGGTCTTCTTTCCCTTCGCCTTCGCTGTCGCCTTCTTCGCGCGCTCCAGAGCTGTCGTCTTCTCCTTCCCCATTGCGGTGGGCGGAGCTCGAGCAGAGCAGCGACACCGAGGGAGAAAGTGGATACGGTGGAGAAACAGAGGAGGAAGGGAGAGAATGGGATGCACTATGCAGAAAACCCCAGCCACGACACTTTATATAAGGCCTTCTCCCGAGTGGCTGACTCGTGGGCCCGGGTAATCCTATCAAATCCCGCAACAGTCGCGCACACGGTACGTGGTGAAAAAGGTGGCACTGAGATCGAGGCGCCCGTGCCTAATCCACTCCGATCACTGCGGCCTCCTCCATCCTGCGCGCTTCCCAAAATTTCGAATCCCGCAAGATCCGGGAGCAGCAGAGCAATCTTTCAGACCGAAGATTTTATACCTTGTCAAATCACTCGAAGCTTATTGACGAAAGTTCACTCGACAACCTCTGAATGGTTCAAGGCGACTGAAAATGAAGTTGAGACTTTTTGAATGATTCACCAATCTAAGTAAAATGTCTCTGAAGCAGGAAAGTTGAGTCGGAGTCACCTTCAACTTCAATTCTACTTGGACCCAGAACCATTCGGGGGCTAATGACGATGACATGTACCTAGGGTAGGGCAATAGACCTGATCTAAGTACCCTACCCAAGGACACTGCCCTACAGTCAAAGACATTCAAAGGACAGTAGATTCTACCGACTGGAATCACCACAGGACTCAACCCACTCGACTGAGTGTTCACTCGGATATCCCAATTCCATTCGACCATACCAGAATCCACTCAGAGAACAGAAGGTCTAAAGTCACTCTGAATGACAACGGTCGGGCGTTCACTTCGTAATCTTAATGGTCATTTATGTAACTTTAATGCTGGCGTTACCAGTAACGTTCATATCTTTGTGTACATTGAACCCTGTGTAACTGAGGGCCGGAGGGGTCTGGCAAACTCTATATAAGCCACCCCCCTCCTCGGGCACAAGGGTTCGCACCCCCTATAACTCCACACATATAATCCAATCGACCGAGCTCCCGAGCACCGAGACGTAGGGATATTACTTCCACTGTGAAGGGCCTGAACTCGTAAATCTTGTGTGTACAACTTCACCATAGCTAGGATCTTGCCTCCTCATACCTACCCCCCATTCTTCTTTCAGTCTTAGAACCACGACACATGGCAATTCTGCTGAAAATAGCGTCAGTCCGGGTTAGTTCCATTCAAATCATGCAAGTTAGAGTCCAAAACAAGGGCAAAAGTGTTTGGAAAAGTAGATACATTGGAGATGTATCACGCACCCAGGTGGGTTGTGCCCACCTCGGTGGCCTCCCGCACCCCCTCTTTGCACTATAAATTCCCAAATATTCCAAAACCCTTCGGGGTTACCCTAGATCAGAAGTTCTGCCGCCGCAAGGCTCTATAGCCACCGAAAACCAATCTAGACCCATTCCGGCACCCTATCGGAGGGGGTAATCATCTCCGGTGGCCATCTTCATCATCCCGACGGCCACCACGATGAGGATGGAGTAGTCCACCCTCGGGGCTGAGGGTTTTTTACCAGTAGCTATGTGTTTAATCTCTCTCTCTCTCTCTCTCTCTCTCTCGTGATCTATATCATGGGCTTTGTTAATATAGTCGGATCATATGATGTTTCTACCCTCTATACTCTTGTTATGATGAACTGGATCTTTACCCTTTGAAGTTTTGTCTTGTCAGATTGAATATTCAGAGATGAGAACACATGATATATGTCTTGCGGTATATATACTTGAGGTGACAGTTGGGGTATCTTATTGATTCACTTGACATATGTTATGGCATTCAACTCATGGATTCCCGCGGTGATATTGTGGTAATCTATGCATAGGGGTTGATGCACGTTTTTCTCCAGTAGAAACTTCGGGGTCTCTTTGTAGTTCTTTGTGTGGATTGAGTATTATGAATATGAACTTGCTTTGGTGTTATTCTAGTACGAACTCTAGGATAGATCGAACGGAAAAAATAGCTTTGTGTTATTTTAGTACAAACTCTTGAATAGATTGAACGGAAAGAATAGCTTTGAGGTCATCTCGTAACCTACAAGCAATATCTATCTTTTGTTCCCCGCTAATAGGAACGCGGGAGTGATTCTTTATTACACTTTGAGGGATCATCATATGATCCAACTATGTTAGCACTGTTGGGAGATTGCACTAGCGAAAGTACGGACCCTAGGGCTTGTTTTAAAGCATTGGAATGCCGTTTTTGTGCCCGTTTACTATTTGCTACCTTGCTGTTTTTATTTATTCAGATTATAAAAATATATTTCTACCATCAATATTACACTTTGATCACCATCTCTTCGCCGAATTAGTGCACCTATACAATTTCCCATTGTATTGGGTGTGTTGGGGACACAAGAGATTTCTTGTATTTGGTTGCCGGGTCATTTGAGAGAGACCACCTTCATCCTACACCTCTCATGGATTGATAAACCTTAGGTCATCCACTTGAGGGAAAATTGCTACTGTCCTACAACACTCTGCGCTTGGAGGCCCAACACGTGTCTACAAGAATAAAGTTGCGTAGTAGACATCAAGATCTTTTCTGGCGCCGTTGCCGGGGAGGTGAGTGCTTGAAGGTATATCTTTAGATCTTGCAATTGAATCTTTTAGTTTCTTGTTTATCACTAGTTTGGTTTATAAAAAGAAAACTACCCAAAAAATGGAATTTAGGTTGCATCATATTATTGACCATCTTTATAATATCTTTCTTGAAAATGATGGTTCGGAAAATTGTGCTCAATTGTTAGAAGAAGAAGTCAATAAAATGCGTGGCACAAAATATTTGAATGATGAGCATGATTTCAATGTTGTTAGTATGAATTCTTTGAATATCTTAAATGCTAATGATGACTGCATAAGTCATGACAAAAATGTTTCTTATAAGCGTGTCACTTTTTGCGGAGTCAATTGGGAGTGCCTTTGCACACCAAAAAGGGAAGATAGATTTTGTAAGAAGCATAAGTATTTAGAAACAAAAGGGTTGCAAGAGAGGCAAGATGATTGTGCTGAAAGATTTTCGCCATCCTTGTGAACTTTGCAATGAATGTGGTCATTTAAATCTCCAATGCAAATTTTTTCATGATCAATTTGTGTCCAAACATTGCGATAACTTGATTACCCTTGAGCATCATAAAGAGCTTAGTCTTCTTTTGGGTATGAAGAAATGAAACGTATAACTAAGGGTATTCCAAAATTTAATCTCGAGAGATTTCTTGATTTTGATCTAGAAGAAATTTATATGTTTTGTGCGGTAAATTGCATTGAGAATCCTTATATTGCCAACTATCTAAAGTCAAGAGAACAAATAGAATATGAAGAGAGTACAAATGAAAGGGAAAATATTTCCCAAAACCCTCCTAGTGTTTATTATGATGAATCAGGTAACGAGGAGGAGCTTCCTATCCAACCAATCTCATCAATAAGAAGCTTTAAAAGAATAATTAAACCCACACATGATGTGGGTGAAGAAGAAGAAGAAAAGAAAAAAGAAGAGAGGTAAAAAGGTATCTCTCCCAAATAATGTTGCTCCTATTATTTTTGTGCCTCATGAAAATGAATCAAAAATAATTGTGGAAGATGATGCACTTGATGATGATATTGCTTCTATGTCTTACGGCACAATGTCCGAGAGCACTATGGATCATGATTTTGTTATGCCTATTGCTTGTTGTGATGATTATTATTGGGAAGATAATGATACTTCTTATAATCTTGGAAATCTTTTTGGCACCAACTTGGGAAATATTGATGATAGCAATTGTTATACCGTTGGTGCTATTCATACTATTAATGATGAGAGTGATTATGCTTATGATATGCCAAGCCACAAGCTTGGGGATGCTATGTTTGATGAGGATGACATATCTGAGAATTTATTTGCTGAAATTAATGTTTGTCCCAAGCTTGGGGAGGCTATGTTTAATGAAGATGATCTTTTAAGTCCCCCTACTTTGATTGATCAAACTTATTTTGATGATAGGATGCCTCCCATTTATAATGATTACATTGATAAAAGTGGGTTTGGAAGAGTGTCAACTCTAGGTAGTAGTGATCCCACTATTTTGGAGAGTGTTGAATATTATTACAATATTGATGAAAGTGGATTTGGAGAGGTCATGACTTTATTTAGTGATACATCCACTATTTTGGAAGAGGTTTCAATTGACTATGACAATAAAGTTGCTTTCTATGATGATTATTATGATGACATGTATGCCATAGAGAGTAATGAATTTTCTATGCTAGTGGATCATGAAAAGAATGCTTTATGTAATGGTTATATTGATGAATCTATTCATGATGCTACTGAAAATTATTATGAGAGAGGAACTTATGATGCATGATGTTCTCTTTGTGTTTCAATTCTTATCTCTTATCCGAGCATCATTGAATCATCATGCCTAGCTTAAAAGGCATTAAAGAAAAGCGCTTGTTGGGAGGCAACCCAACACTTTTACCTACTATTTTTGTGTGTTCACATGATTATACTACTGTATCGATCATGTTTTATTGCTTTTGTTTCAATAAAGTTCCAAGTAAAGCCCTTGGGATCATGTTGGGTGATAGTTGATTTGACCCTGCTGAAAAATAGAAACTTTTGTGCTGACAAAAATAAGTCCCATTTTTTAACAGAAGAGTGCTTATGAGTTGATTCTTTTTGCAGAAGTTTAATATACAAATTTATCACGTCATCCTAAGTTTTTCATAATTTTTTGAGTAGCAGAAGTATTGTTTGAGTACAGATTACTTCAGACTGTTCTGTTTTTGACAGATTCTGTTTTCAATGCATAGATTGCTTGCTTTCTAGTTTCTGTGACTTATATGGCTCAATATAAATTGTGGAAATGATATGCTACAGTAGTCATTGTGGGGAAACAATTATGAATCTTGTCTTTGACGGTAGCAAAGTGAAATGGTTTACTCTTTATCATACTAACCTATCTCACGAAGTTTTGTTAAGTTTTGTGTGATTGAAGTTTTTAAGTCTTGGGTGAGATATCGATATGAGGAGAATAAGGAGTGACAATACCCTAAGCTTGGGGATGCCCAAGGCACTCAAAGTTAATATACAAGGAATATCCAAGCAACTAAGCTTGGGGATGCCCCGGAAGGCATCCCCTCTTTCGTCTCCAACATTATCGGTAACCTCACTTGGAGCTATGTTTTCATTCGTCACATGATATGAGTTTTACTTGGAGTGTCATTTTATTTTGTTAGGATTTGCTTGATGTTATATAGAATAATGTTTTTCATCTTTTATTTCAATAAAAGTGGCATTGATAGCCTTTGCCATGCTTATCTTGCAAGTATACATGTTGCTGTTTGAAAACAGAAAGTTTATCAATGTTGCAAAAATTCCCGAGGAAAGTCAGAGTGTGATAAAATGTTGAAACTTTTTGAATAATGAGACATGATAAATTCTCTACAGTGTGGTAGAATTTCATAAAGTTTGGAGTTGAATCAGTATTGATACTCTTGCATTCTTTACAGACTGTACTGTTTTGGCAGATTGCTGTTATGTTTGCATTGTTTGCATATGTTTGCTTGTTTAATGATTCTATTTGAGGATAGGAGTATTAAATATACAGAGGCATTTAGTATGCAATGTTGAATAATATCTTTACTGATTTGCTACAGTAGAGAATGATAAGGTTTTTGCCTTGGTTTATACTAACTTATCTCACAAGTTCCTGTTGAGTTTTGTGTGGATGAAGCTTTTGAGATTTAGGAAAACCGTGATATGAGAAGAATTAAGGAGACACAAAAGCTCAAGCTCGGGGATTCCCAAGGTATCCCAAGATAATATTCCAAGAAGTCTCAAGCATCTAAGCTTGGGGATGCCCCGGTAGGCATCCCACCTTTCTTCTTCAACAATTATCGGTTAGTATGGTTGAGCCTAAGTTTTTGCTTCTTCACATGAGTTGAGCTATTCTTAGAATGTCATTTTATTTTTGTTTTGCTTTATGTTTTAATAAAATACTTAGATCTGAAAGTTTTAAATAAGAGAGAGTCCTCACATAACTATCTATTTACTTAACTACTCATTTTATCTTCACTTATATCTTTTTGGAGTAGCTTGTCATTTACTCTTGTGCTTCACTTTTATCCTATGAGTAAATTGTTGAATGAATTGAATATCATGAAGTTGAAATCATATCATGCCTAGTGGTAGCTTCACATTGGGTTTAGAAAGTGAAATCTTTTGAGGCTTGACAATCACAATATTGGTCATACAAGCAATTCACGAATAATTAGTATAAGGGAGAGAACTTTCACATCCAAATACACTATCATGGAAATATTTTGTGATTGTGAGCCCCCATCAAAATATTAGATGCCAAAATTGTTGACGTTGGACAAGGAAGACAACATAATGGTTTATGTTTGTTCATATTCACATAGAAGTCATATTGTCATAGATCCTTCAACGTGTGGTGCTTGCCCCCTATCTTTGCTAGCCAAAAATTCCGCACTAAGTAGAGATACTACTTGTGCATCCAAAAACCCTTTAACCTAAATCTTTTTCAAGTGTCCACCATACCTACCTAGGGATTGAGCAAGATCCCTCAAGTAAGTTGTCGTCGATGCAAAAAGGCAATAAAAATTGCTTCTAAAAGTGTGAGATCGTTTAGTGTAAGAGAAAATTGAGCATTGCACGAACTTGGATGACAAAGAATAAAAGCGACAGACTGCATAATAAAGGTTGTCATCTTAAGGGGCAATGTAACATGACGTTCTTTTGCACTAAGGGATTGAGCATACAAACAAATAAGCGCATGGCAGCCTCTGCTTCCCTCTGCGAAGGGCCTATCTTTTACTTTTCAGTATTTACTTTTAAGCAAAGAGTCAAAGTTTTTCTCTCTATTCCTTTTTATTTTTCTCTTTTGGCAAGCATCATGTGGTGAGGAAAGATCTAGGCACTTATGTCCAGTTGAATATGGGTAGCATGAGTTATTATTGTTGACATCACCCTTGAGGTGAATACATTCACTACAAAAAAAATACACTTCCGTGATGATACGTGTTTCTCACAGTAGGTCGCGTTTTCTATCATGCATGTACATCCATGACAATTTATGACAGAATCAAGATAGTCATACATGTGCTGTCGTAGAAGTGTTCCATGACATTGCCAAAATTATCATCACGGAAGTGTCCACTTCCATGACGATAAATCGCGCGTCACAGAAGTGCTTTCGTCAAGGGTGACCGACACATGGCATGCACCGTAACAGAATGCCGTTAAGCTATCAGGTCGGATTTTGGATCCGATAACCCGTTAACAGCCACGACCAATGCTGATTTTCCACGTGTAAAATTCTCATTGGCTGACGGATCCACGCGTCAGTTCCGCGTTGGCACAGGTGTCACTCATCCAACGGTCAAGATGGGCCTATGATATGTTGACACGTGGACCGGCCCAAAAGTGGCCCACAAAGTTTAAATGGGCCGGCCCAACCGAAGGCCCATAAGATTTAGCGGACCATAATGGGCCGGCCCAGCTAAAGGCCCACAAAATTTAGCGGACCATAATGGGCCGGCCCAGCTAAAGGCCCACACGATTTTGTAGACCATAATGGGCCGGCCCAGCTAAAGGCCCACAGGATTTTGCAGACCACAATGGGTCGGCCCAGCTAAAGGCCCACAAGATTCTGCAGACCATAATGGGCTGGCTGAGCTAAAGGCCCAACATTCTCTGTCAAATCAGCCCGTCAACGGCCTATCCTAACTTGTCATCAACGCGGCCCATGGTCACTTCTGGCCCGTTAACAGTCCGCTAAGTAATTGGGCCGAATTACGGCCCGGTGTATTTTCGGCCTGTTAAAGGTCCGGCTTCATTTGGGCCCATCTACAGGCCATCAAAACTTTCGGCCCATAAATGACCGTGAAGGATTTGGGTCATATTCGGCCATGTCTGACATTCGGCCTGTTAGAGGCCCACTATAGCTTTGGGCCACTTTTGGCCTATTGTCATTTTCGGCCTGTTAACGCCGGACGTAAACCATGGGCCATATGTGGCCCAACATCATATCAGGCCCATTAACGGCCCATATAAAAATGACGATAATCTAGCCCGACTGAAGTTCCGGCCTGTTAAAGGCCCGTGTATTAGGTCGGCGCATTTACGGCCCGTCCGAATTTCGGCCTGTCAAAGATCCGCATCGTAAATGGGCCACCATTTCGGCCTGCTAAGTCCAGTAGGTTAATTGGCACAATCAGGGCCCAATCTCACTTTCGGTCTATTAAAGGCCCATGTTTTTTATGGGCTCGAGATATTTACACCTGTAAACGGCCTATTTTTACTGAGGGTCCAAATTATGTTTAGGCCTGTTAAAGGCCCACTATGGGCACAGGCCTACCAGAAAAATATGAAAGCTTATGCTGATTTAGGCCCAAATATTTTTAGTGGGTACATGCCAATTTCGGCCCGTAATCATTTTTAGCCCAATTGGAATGGGCCCGACAAATGTTGGCATGTTGGGCTCCTACGAAGCTTTCGGCTGAATACATTACTAAGATAAACCTACACTATACAAAAATAGCGTCGTAATTACTGCAGCCTGAGGCAGCATCATAAATGTTGTATCACAACAAAATAAATTCCAACGATACAACAAAAGGCCTATTGGCATAAAGTTTATAGCACTTCCAGATAAAAGCACCATCAGATGTATAGAAGCACATATCATTTGACCTAAGTGCTAATGTTTCAGGCTGTAGAATCTGATGGAGCAGCATGATCTCCACCTTTTTCCGCCATTGCTCTTGAACAACGAAGCGAATGTCGGATAGTCTGGTTTCAAAACCATTCATATCTTGACGACATTTCTCAACCACTATTCTTGTTTCCGAAACAACGTCCATTAGGGATTAGACTTGTGTCTGGAGCACAGATATATCACTCTGTCTAGCAGGAAGATTTTGTTAACTAGGCGATTTGGACAAGGTTACCTTGACAACCAACCCAGAATTACGCAGGAAGGTGCTTTTTGCACTGTTAGTGGAGAGATACTGACGCATTGCAGCAAGAGGTGACATTGTGCCTGTAGTAGCCTCGTCACCTTCAGGTGGTTGTGGCTGTTCAATCATTTGTTCCATAGCTTCCTGAAAGTTTGAACTTGTAGATTAGTGTACCAGATATGTTACTAATGAGACAAAAACAAACAAAGTAGGTTAAACATTTATACATAACTTATTTTGGTGAACTACTGTAATACATTAGCATGTATTGTAGTGCCAACTACATAATAAAATCACTTTCGGAACATAAGTCCATGTAGCATGCCTACTGTATTGTCTATTTCCTCACATTCGTTGACATCTAAGGATAAAGAGACATGGTTTAAAGTAGGATGAACATAGTATGACATCATTCATATCATGGGCAAACAGATATAAAACAAACAGGCTATTTTATCATTGTGTGCGCACGTGAACATAACAACTAGATTACAGATCAAGACCAAAAGAATATCCTTCATCTCTTTTAAACCATGTAAGGTGAAATGATACGTTAAGACAACTGTGAATAAAAGTGAACAGAGTAACTGACATTGGCTGCAAACCAAGTAGTTAAATGAACACATCACAGTACCAATCAGTTCAAGGCAGGAGGAGTAAGGACTTACAACATCGGCTTGAACTGGTGTGCTCATGCCCTTCATCTTGCTGGTGTGGCAATCCTTGAAGATTTGCACTGCATTCGGTTCAGGTTCTTTTTGGTCCGCACGGGCTTTCCTCTGTATTTGGAACAAGTCAATATAGATACAATAATATGGCACACAAAAAGAAGGAAGTAACAGCTATTTACAAGAGCCTCGCAGTGTGCAATATAGCTACGAGATCCTGTTGTCTGTTGGAATTTCACTTTAGAACGGTTGGTTTTGTTCTTCAAACAGTTAGCCTAGAAGAAGATACACTTGTAAGGCACATACATAAATACAAGTTCAATATGTGGTCTGTTCAAATACATATAGCCTACCTGATACTTTGGATTAGACCAGTGTTTAACGAGGGCTGTCCAGTCTTCATCTGTAATATATTCCACTGGAGATGTTTGGGCGATTTCATTGTTAGCCTTGCCTTCAAAGTGAGATTTTCTAAGGTGGTACCGATACTGTCGGAGAGCAGACTGAAAAACATGAGTGCATGCTTGTTTAGTTGCATCATCTTTCGGATCCAACTTGAACCTCATCTGTTGAAAAAGGAATGTGAGTCTTATTAAGAGGAAGCTAGAAAGTATGGGACAGAGCAAGACAATATTACTAATTGCGATGAATAACATTACTTACGGATAAATGGTCAAGGAAGGTGTTAAACTGGGTATTGTCTTTCTCATTCCTGTACTGGATCCACGTTGGGAGGATACGTGCATGACACCTAACGGCAACGGTTGCCTCTGATACTAACTTGGCTGACTCTGTAGCATCACGTGGCCTTTTTAAACCTGCCTCAAAATGGATCTCCATTCTTCCTCCTTTAGATTTTGTTAATCTATCAAGCATTATCCCTGATGTCTGTTTCCGGTTGCACCGTGGTGCTAGTTCAGCAACGAATATGGAAAGTGTTAGTCTACATCAAACTGTGAGAGTACATATAAAGGAGCATGCAACTGCAACTTGACTAGGTCAGGTACCGTCTTGGTGTTGATGCTCATGAGGTTCATCTGCTCTTGCCATGTCCTATTGTGTCAGCAGTGCTTCGGAAGTAGTGTTAGGTGTGAAGGCAGCTTGGGAACTGGCCAGTTCCGGAGCAAACGAACAAGTAACTGGTTGAGATGCTGGTACAGTTGAAGCGGATGCTGCAGCTGGTGGAGCAGGTGATACTGTGTTTGTAGATTTAGCCGGTGGACTTGGACCTTCTACTGCACTATATGTACCAGCAGAATCTCGATGGCAGAACCTTTTCCATTTCACCCGACGAGTAACAGCACTCCCTACTATATTATTTTCCTTGCTCTTTTTTGGCTTTGCCATGTCAAGCTGTACCCACAACACAAAAGAATAAAATCACTCTTCAGAACTCATTGATGCATGATACAGACAAGCAATACTTTGATGTAAGACAACCGTATGAGGATGGAATATGTAAGAAAAACAGGATGGCATGACATATTCACAGCTACGATGTGCAAACTAAGCAGAAGGATTTTCAAGAAAATAGAAGTAATGCAAGCTAGACACCATATGAAAGATGCAACCAATATTACTCTGCCAAGTTAAAAGTGTCTTGTCATAAGTGGCAATTCGAAAAATTAGAAGCAGTACAACATAGAAATCAATGCAAGATGCAACCACTATCAAACTGCCATGTTAAAAGCGCCCAATCATGAGTGACTGATGCGGGATACACAACAGCAGTACTTTGATGTAAGAACATGGTATGATAGATAGATGAAGTGTATTCTAGACACAGAAAGCCATGTCATATGCACATGTATAACGTATAAACTCAGCAGGTGCAATTTAATCAAAATAGAAGAAATACAGGCTAGACAACATATGCAACATGAAACCAATTATCACACTGTCAACTTAGAGCAAGCACCTGCGATGGTGGAGTACGGGAGATGAACTCATCATGTAGACTTGGGACTTCAACTTCAGTAGCAGTAGCAGTGACAAATCTAGAGAGTCTCTGTTTGCGTCGGTGCGGAGGACCACCAACATCCCCTAACTTACTCTTTTCCTTCCTATTTTCTAATATTGCCTTATGAAGTCAAAACCACAAGAAGATGAATAAAATTAGCTCTGCATAACTGGTTGATGCATGATACAGACGAACACTACTTTGATGTAAGGCAAGCGCAGGATAGGAGGATGGAATATATACAAAAAAAGACAGCATTTCATATTCACACGTACGATAGGAGGATGGAATATGTATGAAAAAACAGTAAGCGGAAGGCATTTCAACAAAATTAGAAGAAATGAAAGCTAGGCACCATATGAACATGCAACCAATATGACTCTATCAGGTAAAAAGTTTCTCGTTGTAAGTGCCATTTCAAGTAATTAGAAGCAGTACAAGCTAGAAGACAATGCAAGATCCAACCTACATCACAGTCCCAAGTTAAATGTGTCTTATGGGTAAGTGATCGTTGCAGGTATAAGTTGTAAGCTACGCAGATGCAATTCAACATAATCAGAAGCAATACAAACTAGACATCATACGGAAAACGCAACCACGTATAACAGTGCCAAGTAAGAGCAAGCACCTGTGATGGTGGAGTAGGGGAGATGTGCTCATCATGTACACGTATGTTCTAGAAACAGGAACACGTGTCATATTCACAGGCATTATGTGTAAAGTAAGCAGATGCAATTCAAGTTAGAAGCAATACAAGCTAGACATCATACGCAACATCCAACCACATATAATAGTGTCAAGTTAGAGCAAGCACCTGTGATGGTGGAGTAGGGGAGATGTGCTCATCATCTACACAGCTACATTGACTGTCCAGCCTTGTGTTGTCTTGCAAATCTTGTTGGGAGGATGGCGGAGTAGAATCTGTAGAGACCGCCTGTTTGAGTTGCTCCGAAGGACCACCATCATCCACTGCCGGACTAATTTCCTTCAGCTGTAATGATTTTGCATTGTGAAGTCAAACCGATAAGAAAAAGGAATTAAATTCGCTCTTCAGAACTCATTCATGCATGATACTGACGAACACTACTCGGATGAAAGGCAAACACATGATGCGAGGATGGAATATGTATGAAAAACAGGATGGTGTGACATATTCACACCTATGATGTGGTAACTAAGCAGAAGGCATTTCAACAAATTAGAAGCACTGCAAGCTAGATACCATATGAAAGATGCAACCAATACCACTCTGCCAAGTTCAAACTGTATGGCGTTTCAACAAATTAGAAGCAGTACATGCTAGAAATCATATGCAAGACACAACCAATATCACAGTGGCGACTTAAAGGTGCCTTATCATAAGTGACTGATGCGGGATATGCAAGAATAGTAGTCTGATGTAGAAACAGGAACACATGTCATATTCACAGGCATTATGTGTAAAGTAAGCAGATGCAATTCAACAAAGTTAGAAGCAATACAAGCTAGACATCATACGCAACATGCAACCACATATAATAGTGCCAAGTTAGAGCAAGCACCTGTGATGGTGGAGTAGGGGAGATGTGCTCATCATCTACACAGCTACCTTGACTGTCTAGCCTTGCGTTGTCTTGTGAATCTTGTTGGGAGGATGGCGGAGTAGAATCTGTAGAGAACCTCCGTTTCAGTTGCTCGGAAGGACCACCATCATCCAATGCCTTGCCAATTTCCTTCAGCTTTATTGATTTTGCATTTTGAGGTCATACCGACAAGAAAAAGGAATATCATTCGCTCTTCAAAACTCATTCATGCATGATACTGACGAACACTACTCTGATGAAAGGCAAAGTCATGATACGAGGATGGAATATGTATGAAAAAATGGACGGCTTGACATATTCACACCTATGATGTGGTAACTAAGCAGAAGGCATTTCAACAAATTAGAAACACTGCAAGACACCATATGGAAGGTGCAATCAATATCACTCTGCCAAGTTAAAATTGTCTCGTCATAGGTGGCGTTCATCAAACTAGAAGCAATACATGCTAGAAATCATATTCAAGATGCAAACCAATATCACACTGCCAACTTAAAGGTGTCCCATCATAAGTGACTGATGCAGGATACACAAGAAAAGTAGTTTCATGTAAGAACATGGTGTGATAGACAGATATAGTATGTACCAAAAACATGAAAGCGTGTCATATTCACATGTATCATGTGTAAGCTAAGCAGATGCAGTTTACACTAATTAGGAGAAATACGAGCTAGACACCATATGCAACATGCAACCAGATATCACACTGCCAAGTTAGAGCAAGCACCTTGGATGGTGGAGTAGGGGAGCGGAGACTTGGACCTTGTAATGCACTATCAGTACAAGGAGAATCGGTACAGATGCTCCGTTTACTTTGCTGCAGAGGACCACCATCATCGCCTTCCTTACTCTTTTCCTTCCTCTTTCTTGATTTTGCCTTGTCAAGTCAAACCCACAAGAAAAAGGAATAAAATTTGCTCTTCAGAACTCATTGATGCATGATACTGACGGACACTACTTTCATGTAAGGCAGCCGCATGATAGGAGGATGGAATATGTATGAAAAACAGGACGGTGTGACATATTGACATGTATGATGTATAAAGTGTAAACTAAGCACAAGGTGCTTGAACTTGTTAGAATCGATGCAAGCTAGAAACCATATGAAAGATGAAACCAATATCACTTTGCCAAATTAAAAGGGTGCCCTAACAAATGTATTTGACCAAATTAGAAGCAATACATGGCAACAGGCTAGAAATAATATGCAATATGCAACGAATAAAGGTGACTCATCGTAAGTGATTGATGCAGGATACAGAAGAGAGGTAGTTTCATGTAAGAACAAGGTTAACACATAGATTTAGTGTGTACCAAAAATAGGAAGGCATGTCATATTCACAGGTATAGTGTGTAAACTAAGCAGATGCAATTTACCCTAATTAGAAGCATTACAAGCCAGACACCGTATGCAACATGCAACCACATATCACACTGTGAAGTTAGAGCAAGCACTTGTGATGGTGGTGTAGGGGAAGTGCGGTCTTCAGGTACAGAGCTAAGTTCAATATCTTCATTTAGGCTTGTTGTTTCTTGAGAATCATGTGGAGAGGATGAAATTGCATTCTTTATAAGAGTATTGCGTCTCATATTAACCCACGCGCGTGACTGTCTCATCATAAGCGATAGACGCAGGATACACAAGAACAGTAGTTTTATGTAAGAACATGGTGTGATAGGCAGATGTAGTATGTACCAGAAACAGGAAGGCATGTCATATTCACATGTATAATGTGTAAGCTAAGGAGATGCAATTTAACAAATTAGGAGCATTAATGAGGGATACACAAGAAAAGTAGTTTGATGTAAGAACATGGTTAATAGAAAGACGTAGTATGTACCAAAAACAGGAAGGCATGTCATATTCACAGGTATAATGTGTTAACTAAGCAGATGCAATTTACCCTAATTAGAAGCATTACAAGGTAGACACCATATGCAACATGCAACCACATATCACACTGCCAAGTAAGAGCAAGCACCTGCGATGGTGGTGTGGGGGAATTGCGGTGATCAACTAGAGAGCTACGTTGACTATCTTCATTTAGCCTTGCTGTTTCTTGAGAATCATGTGGGGAGGATGACACTGCACTCTTTAAACGAGTAGGGCGTCTCACAGTAACCCACTCGGGTGACTGTCTCATCATAAGTGATTGACGAGGGATACAAAAGAGCATTAGTTTGATGTACGAACATGGTTAATAGACATATGTAGTATGTATCAAAAACAGGAAGGCATGTCATTGTCAAAGGTATAATGTGTAAAGTAAGCAGATGCAATTTAACCAAATTGGAAGCAATACAAGCTAGACACCATATGCAACATGCAACCACATTTGACAGCGCGAAGTTAAAGCAAGCACCTGGGATGGTTGTGTGTGGCAATTTAGATCATCAACTGCAGAGCTACGTTTACTGTCTCCAACTGCTGACACTGCACCCATTAGAGCGCTGAAACGCTTAGTGCTTATCTTCGAATTACATTGGAGCGACTTCTGTCTTTTCTGCATTCATCAACACTGCGTCAGAGTCTGAAATACCCATGCATAAAAAAACAATAGTGTGAGTATGGGTGAAGTGTGTGCACAATTAGTACAGTGTAAAGGTAGCAGATAGCTGGTCGGTGAGAAATAAATGACGGGAGACATATGATAGCTCTACAACATGCATGGCACACTAAATTACTACAGGATTCTATGAAAATAACAGTCGACTGAAAGCAAATAGGTCAGTCCATTTTTTCTACACCGTCCAATGTACAAAGAACGGGCAGATCGCCTTCATCTACCTCCAGTCAGTCAGTGTTGACGATCTTCCTCGAAACGCCAGCGACCACCGGCCCAGTATTCCTCCCCTGCCTGCGCCCTCCCCTCGACCTCACTGCACCGCCGTGCTTGGCACTGCCCCCCGGCCATCCATTCAAGCCCCGCCGACCTCCAGTCGGGCGCAAGCAGCTCCTGCGCCCCACACTATTATGATAGACACCGATGCGCCGCTTCCCCGGGGAACAGGCAGACTAGGTGCTCCGCGCGCCTAAGCGGGTGCTGCTTCTTTTAGTTGCGGTTCGACTGACCCTGAATTGAAATCCAGGCGGGCTACTGACCTCTAGCAAAGGTGAAATAGTAAAAGGGAGGAAACCTTGTGCATTTAGTATCATGAAGAAGATGCAGTAAGAAACGCTCAACTAGTTTCTTTCGTGGGATGAATACGGTGTGAGCGGAGACGTAAGATTTGCACGAATAAGGGAAGAGGAGTACCTCTTTCTGCTGGCAGTGTTGTGTCCTCCTTCTGTTTTTCCGACGATCTTCTTGTTGTTTGCTGGAAACCAAAAGTTGTGGAGGACGGTGCAGCCTTGGACGAACCCATGGCCAAGTTGTTGAGTGTGGTGCGGTGGCCGTCTGTCGGCGGCGGGGAAGCAGATCCGAGGCGGTGAACGACGGCGTAGCGGGAATAGCTCCGGTGCGGTGGATGGTTGCGACAGTGGAGCCACAGTAGTGAGGCGCAGGACGGCGTGGTCGGAGTGGTTCTGGTACGGCGCACGTCGGCGTCGGCGTCGTGGAGGCAGCTCTGCCTCGGCTTCAGCTGCTAATTCCTTGAGGGTGTTGTGGTTGTGGTTGTGTTGGACGATGACGTCGGGGTACCAGCTCTGGCGTGATGGAGGAGGGCGGCGGTGGATTGGCCGCTATGGGGTGGAGGACGGAGGAGGCTGGGGTTTCGCGGCTAGTGGAGAGGGCGTTTTCGCGCCCACGGAGTATGAATGGGGAAACGGAGGGAGGCGGGGAACTAAGGGGGAACAATGTTTCGGTTTGAGACGCGCTTGTTTGAAATTTGGGGAAAGTTACAAACTTTGCCCCCATCTAAAATTTCGGACATATTGCGGGTTGGGGGTAGGACAGGCATGTCAGGTGTCCCAAATGTGGGCGGGATAGATTTCGGCCGAGCGCATGGGTAGGCGCCCACAGCGTATGAATGCTTCTCGGAGGCGGTTGAGACTGGCGTCTTGGTGAAGTTACAAACCTACCCCGGTTTAGACCTTTGGACATCGGGCCGATAGGCTACACGGGCCAGAGTCAGGACAGTAATTTCCTACCACCAAAACATTAGTCTCGTGCGGTTTCGGGTGACCAGAGGCCTATTTGGCGATTCGTTCAATATTTGGGAGCAGAAGCATTAACGTTTTCGGTTCTCTTGAATTAAACTTTTAGGATTTGTCGAACTTCACAAATCTTTACTCTTGAAAATCCTAAAGCTACGATTATTTTGGAATGGAGGGGGTACATTTGAATATACATTGTACACGAGTATATATTAAAAAATATGCAACTTACCTCAGTTCATGCATGGTTCCAGATATAATCTCCTTGGTTGCAAAAAAAAGTTAGATATGCGTATGAATATATATAGCATGTTCAAACTCACAACAAAGATTGATACCCCCTTTTACATCTGATTTACAAATGCCATTATCTCCGGTTCAAATAGATGAATGCACTTCCTATGAATTCGAATCTTTGAAACCCCCTTTATGTTGAATTCGACATGTATTCTATTTTGTAGCTAGCAATTTGGAATGTATCCATGCAAGTGACAAATGTATAAAGTGCTTCACACTAACAACATGGAGTGCACTAATTAATGTTTATATATGAATTGCAAAAGCATCCATTGCCTGTATTTCAAACCGCTCTCACTCTATGGATCGATAATATGAAATAAACACATGCACATGCTAGAATTCAATATAGTATGGGTGTCTGATAGACCGATTTTCATCCATACGCAATTTGCAAAATTCATGATCTCATCCAGAAATAATAATGCCATTTATATTTTAATTTAATGCGTAGAACCGCCTTTTACACGTAGATGCACTATGCCTCACCCCGTTCTCACAAACGCGTTATATATCTCTCTATCTAACGCATAAGTGCACACACTTTATATGCATCGGCATTTCTCTTTCAGACATGCTCACAATCTCTCTCAGGGTGTCAGGGTGTCTCACGCACATGCTCTCTCTGTTTCTCTCTCTCTTTCTGACTACTATGTACCACTCTTTTCACTAATCTCAGTTGGAAAACACTATTTCTCTCACATGCATATATACACATGCACGGTCTCTACTAGCCCTCTATACGCACATATATGTGCCTACGTGTCTCCCGCACGCACATTATCTTTAGGCCTCTTTCGCACACATTGCCCCCCCCCCCCGACACACCTCTCTCTTAGTAGTTGGCAGATATGATTTCATCATATCATTCAGTAGGATATCCCTGGCTGTTAGGCTGGATGGTAATACGAGGCAAAGTTTACCCTTGTTCGGATCGGACCCTTGCAGTTGAAGAAAGAGCCTACTCCTGGTACTGTATATTTGTGATAGCGGTGTGTACAAAGTACACGTGAATACCAGGCATTGTGCGTGTGTGTATACTATCGACGAACTAGCCCCCAAGCTTGTATAACATACTAAGGGCTAGGGTTACAAATCATATATAGTCGGCTTATCACCAGTGGGGATAGAGTCCTCCGCGACTCTGGTAGCTTCGTGTTGTACGCCGAGTCCTCCACATGGGTCTTCGTATAACACGTCTCGGTCCAACCTATATGTGGCGCAGGATGGAACCGACCCATGAGTCTTCATGTTGACCCACCACAACTAGAAATGATGTGCCCACCACACCACACACGCAATCGGCCACTAAGAAAATAAGCATATACAATAGTACAACGGTATCTAGCTCACGATACGTCTCCATATTTTGTTGATGACACTGACGGACTTTGCATTTGATGCGTGCTCCGTATTTTGTTGACGACACTTACGGTCATTGTATTTGAAGCAAAAGCACGATATGGTCACTGGACTTCAAAATAAGCTCATCACGGTCACCACATACATTTTGGCGTGCTAACCAACATGTGGTTGGATGGTTAGAGCACAGTGGTTTCTCGAGCCCACCAAGGTTAAAGTCCTGGTGCTCGCATTTATCTTGTGTTAATTTCAGTATTTTCTGGTGATGTACCTTCAGTGGGAGGAGACGTTCCACTCGACTACGAGGCACCTATGGTGACTTCGTAAAATCTCAAGATCATATATGCTGGCCCACTCTCTCGAAGGTGCTCATAGGGGTAGGGTTCACGTGTGTGCGCTTATAGCGGTGAGTGCTTGCGCGTATATATGAGCCCTTGCGTCTGTACCGTGTTAAACAAATACATATCATGATTATATGGTCACTGGCTCACCCGTACAACTCCGTATTTTGTTGATGACACAATCAATTGACCAGTCAAACGTTCCACGCGGCACAACTAGTGTTGCACCATCGGGGTGCGTAACCGTGGGGCCCACCTTTCAGCCCGTATATGAAAGAAAGAAATGGTAGTTTGAGTCTGTACTGTGTTAATAAAATAGAAGTACATTTTAGGGTGATCATACGGTCACTGGCTCACCATACAGCTCCGTAATTTGTTGATAACACGATCAATTGACCAGTCAGACGGTCCACATTCAGCAGCGCACATTACCATAGGGCCCACCCGTCAGTGCGTATATGAAGGACAGAAATGGTAATAAATTAGTAGTCGGTGGGTATTCAAAGTCGTGAGACCTCTGGTTGGCAGTCACCGGCGGTTGGGGGGCGTTCATTGGGCGGTGGGGTGGGGATCCCCGGAGAAAAAGCTCGGCGGGGGGGGGGGGGGGGGGGGGGAGGCACTACAAGAAATATGTCAACTTGCAACCCTCACTATTGGTCACTGAAAGGTCATTGATTTTCATTTGCGACCTTTTTTTGACCAAAAATAGATGGTCAAAAGCTGGCGGTCATAAACTGAAATTAACGACCTTCTCTGTGAGAAGGTCGTGGAATTCCACGACCAAAACAAAAGGTCATTGATTCTATGACCTTCTGTTTTGGTCGCTAGCTCTCTGCCCAGGCCACGTCGGATCCGACGTGGCAATCTGATGTGGCAAAATTGCGACCAAATGAAAAGGTCGTTTATAAGAATCAGCCTGGTCCATTTCACTGCTTTAGATGGGCCGAGCCCAACAATTCAGCCTTTTTATTTTTTTCTGTCAATTTTCGGTCGACTTCATGGGCCAAGCCCAACGTTGCAGCCTTTTTTATTGTTGGGCCATGGCCTTTTTGTCTAAACAATTTCATTTTTCTTTTTTATTAAATGGGTCCACTAGTCAAATGGGTCCCAGTGCATGTAATAGTTTAACTCATGTTAACTAGCAGTAACCTTCACAAGACAGCCTCAAACGAACCATCAAGTCAACTCATGTTTACAGCTAACAGCAGCAAGTGTATGTATTTGTTTAACTCATGTTAACTAACAGTAACCTTCACAAGACAGCCTCAAACGAACCATCAAGTCAACTCATGTTTACAGCTAACAGCAGCAAGTGTATGTATTTGTTTAACTCATGTTAACTAACAGTAACCTTCACAAGACAGCCTCAAACGAACCATCAAGTCAACTCATCATACAACACATTTACAGCTAACAGCAGCAATACATCATACATCACAGAGAACGGTTCACAGAAACCGACAAACTAAACTAGAGGCACATCATAAGCTCACAAGCATGGCTGCCGCAGCAGTTTGTTTCGCCAGTAAAGACAGCGACTTTCTTCCTCGACCAGACAACATCCCAGCTCACATCCTCTACCTCCTCACAGGAGGCGCGCCACCTCATCTCCTTCAACAGGGGGATCACCACCACGTCCACCAGTAGCCTGCATGAAGCAGAACATGAAAAGAGCAACATCTAATTAACTTGATTGCCTTGCAGATGACACACAAGATGAAGAGCACTTGGACAGAGGCTACTATACTTGTGGTTGTAATTAACCTAGTCTAATCTAATGGGAACAACATCACAATTCACAAGCAAGCACCCATACTCTCAAATTTAGTATACAGTTGCCAACTGAAATAAGTTCAGTTGAAAGCAGAGCAGAGAACAAGAAGGATCAGCAGAGAGCTCACCATGGCTGTCATGTGGCCGACGTGGAAGAGGCAGCATGTCCGTCCAAGCAGGATCAGCAGCACCAACGGACGGGCCACTCATTGTCCTGGATCTTTGCCTTGACATTGTCAATTCTGTCGGAGGACTCGACCTCAAGTGTGATGGTCTTCCCGGTGAGAGTCTTCACAAAGACCTACATCTGAATAGTTGAGAAAACAGGACAGGTCAGGCATATATGAACAAATAAAGAAGGGAACAAGACAAGAACATAAATAATATAAATCTTGCAAGTTGCAACAGATACGCATAGTTGGAAATTGCAAACAAAGCAAAATAAATTGGTAGAGGCGTATACAAATAAATCTACAAAGTCATGAAGCAATGTGAAGTGGAAGATCTAAATCTTAGAATAAAGGTAAACCTGCATCTTTATCTGTATATTAACAAATAATAACAGCAGAGCAGGTGTACATCAAAGACATTGACTGGAAGACAATCTGACTGTTAGTACTATGTACTTCCAGTTCAAATTAAGCAGATTTCTATGATAGGTCGATCTAAATGTAGCACATTAATTGTAAGTCTAACATACAAATGCAGTACTATGTCATTTCATCAGATATAGTTTTGTGGCTGAGGATGTCACTGAAACTAAGCAGTACCCTCAAATGAAATAGTTCAAACTACTTTGTCTATATGCTGCTTAGATCTCATGCATCACTACGAAATACAGTAATTTCAAAACAAGATTCAGACCAGAATATGTTTACACTGTTCAAGTATACTATATGTTTACACTATTCAAGTATACTATATGTTTACACTGTTCAAGTATACTATATGCACCAGAATGTAATCAGGTGCATATGTTGCCAGACAGAGATGCCATCTGTATATACCTGGAATCAATCACAAGGTATAGGGAGGGAATTAGTCACATGTATTCTTACTATTACTGCTAGGTTGCTAGCTAGCTGCATGTATCCATCTAGTAAGCAGTCAGAAGTCAGAACACACACCTAAAATAACTTGCATTCCACAAGAACGGCAGATGTACAATGTTTAAATTGTATATATAATTTTACTTTTTCTCGGAAGCATGCTTGGAACCCACATGTTACATATCTATGCATATATCCACATACAACAACAGAACCAATACAGCAACTAAGCCTATAAACTTTTTGCTCCCAGCCAGCATCATGAATTTTCTCAGCTAGTACTAACTACCAAGCTGGTCACTGCCTCAGCCATACTACAGTAAGACATCCTTATATACTACTCCGTACAGTACTGGCTGATATGTAATAAACCAGCAGGGAACTGTGTGTTTTCTCCCAGCCATATCATACACCAAACGCACAGTGCCCAGCAATGAGGTCGGCATCATTGATTCCTGAAATTTTAAGTATTATTCGGTGAACTTAACTCAAACAATAATATGTCTAAGTACGACCAGACTACAAGTGAACCTTATGATTACAGATACAGAATCTAAACATTGAGTTTAAATATTTTAAGTTCAGAACATAAATGTAATCTGATGATGTCCATCACATTCCTATGCTTCCATGATGAATTATACACTTAATGGCTACCAACAAGCATAGGCAATTATGTATGAAAAACTAAAACAATTTCTGCTCAACACGTGCAGTGGGTTTAACTTTTACAAATAAGTAAATTACAAGATATATCATAAGAATTAATATCCCAAGGAGCAGATCATTGTACAGTTTTTCGTCCAACAAAACATGTATGCAGGAGCATGACTAGTGTATTCAACATATATATGTAGCATTCTTTAGCACCTAATTATCAGCAAGAAATCAATGGCCAGATGAGCACCACCACAACAAATCGGCACTAACACTTGGTCATCGACGCGATGCCCAAGCAAGGAACCAGCTCGCACACGCAAGATGATAATTGCATACATACAAATCATGTGCTGGCAGAAAAAAATCCAAGCAGGAGCTCATCTTCTCTCTCTGTTTGATAACTAACAACCTAAATAAAATAAAATAAAAACATGACTTGTTCATACAGATCCCTCTAAAATTCCTTGGGACAAGTGCATCACATATTCGTCAACTTCGCAGCAGAAGTAGTGAGCAGAGGAAGAGGGGGAGGGAGATGGAGGAGCTACCTGCCACGGTCACAATGGAAGCAGGGGAGCAGACCCCTCCTGCCCCTCCCCCACGAGCAGGACAGGGCTGCCAGCTGGGCACGCCCCTACTCCGCCTCCTCGAGCAGGAGACCCCCTTCCCCTACTGCTGCTTGGCGCGTCGCATCACTAGTCACATCCTCATGCAAGAAGTACACAATAAATAGACAAACGGTCAGTGAGGTACATTTTCAGAGCAACAAAAGCTTAAAATTAACAGAAATACACACATCAAATGAAGTCACTAAGATACTTAAGTCCACCACATGGTGTAGAATTCTACGGTGGTATATAATTCGGTCAAACGAATGTAAACCTTGGAAACACCCTAGCCCAAGTAGTCAGATCCACCGTCCCTCAGCTCCAAAGCTTCATAGACACCTACAAAAGAGAGATGATTCAGACAAGATTAGCTTCAGACAATAATTATGACAGGAACATTGTGTCCCTTCACTAGACATGAAGGGAGGCAAAACTTGATTATAAAGGTTGAAAGTAAAACAGTGATTGATGTAATAACAAAATGACCCACCAGTTCATGCACCGCTGGGAGTAAATTAGTTTGATGCAGTAATTTTCACTTCTTTTAGTCAGAGGTTTCTTGTAAAATCTATTTCATTTGTGTATCATTGACCTCACAGCATGTTAAATAACTTAACATCATGTTAAGAAAAATAAAGTAAAATCTAAATACAAAAATTCTACTGGTTTTTTGAGTATTTCTCTCAGCGACCAGCAGTATTGCCATGTATACACTCTTTTCTTCGCATGCAAAAAAAATGTTCACTCTTTTCTACAGCACACATCACACTACTTTTGAGAGAAGTAAGATGCTTCCATGCATGTAGCACTCCGTGATAAGTAAACTGCACTCTGTGAGAAGTAAACTGCTACTGTAGTACTATAGGCTGCTAGCCTCTACGTACATGCACTTGTCTAGATAATTCCAGCCTGTACATGTAAATACTCGTTGCTGGGATTCTTCACGGCAGTAGACCACTCTGGTTGCAGGCGAACAACTCGTCAGTGACAAGTCTGGAAGCCCCAGATTGGCAGCGCCTTTCAGCAAGCACAAGCCGAGCATAAGCATAACGAACCAACCGATCTGTGGATACAACCAAAAAATAGATGCCAGAGCAGGCAAGGCGAAAATCGCACGCGCCACAGCATCTGAGCGAACAAAACGCCACCTCGTGCGGAATCCATATGGCATAACCTAAACCCCCAAAAAATATAGCCGAGGGGAATTCAGAAACCCCAGACAGCGCCCCTCGAACCCCTACCAGACCAGATCGGCCACGCAATCGAAGCCAAGCCGCTGCCACACACGAGCGCGGCACCCGCTAGCCGCTACCGCTACCAGATCGGGCCGAACCGGACCAGTGGCGCACAGATCGAGGAGACGGGGGATGGGGGATGGGGGCGTGTCCGTACCTCGATGGTGGGGTTGCCGCGGGTGTCGAAGATCTGGTGGCCTTCACGGACTGGTTGGTCGCCGCCATGGCCGGAGCGGGAGCCGGAGCTGGTCTCGCGTCGCGTGGCTTGAGGAGGAAGCCGATATTGAATCAGATCAGAGCAGATGGAGCGGAGTGGGTGTGCGGAATCCGGGAGCCGAGGCCATCGAACGTCCACCTCGGCCTTCACGGGAGCCGGAGGAGGTGGGGATCCGGCTCATGGAGGAGAGCGAGTGGAAGGGGACGGCGGTGTTGGGCGGAATTGATGGAGGCAGCAGGGCAGAATTGATGGAGGCAGCAGCGCACGGAGGAGGGCGCGGCTAGGGTTTGGACGAGGGGTGAGAGGGAGCTATGCTGATTCGGGAGGGGAATGAGAGGGATGAGGGGTAGAGGGGGTGGGGGAAGAGGGCTGTCGTCGGATCCGGGCCTATCCAACGGTGGTCGATGCATGATCCGCGTGAGGTGCTCGTGGACCAATCAGAATGCAATAAAGGCCTTGATGACGTTATGACCATATAAATAGGTCGTAATTGATTAAAAATAAGTTCTTTTGCAGGACAAAAGCATTTTTCATTTTTGAAGTATAAAAAATCGTTTTGTTGTGACGAACCTACCAACTCTATGTATTAGACCAAATTTTATGTATAATTGACCAAATGATTTTATGTAAAATGTTTTTGATCCACGTTTCGTCAAATTGACGGAAAACCATTTTTCATTTTTCGAGTGCAAAAAATGAGTTTTCTTGAAGGACCTACCATATATTTGTTGCAAAATTGGACCAAATCATTTTTCTAAACAATTAGGCCATATTTAATGCACAATTTACCAAATGGTTGGGTGTCAAAAGTTTTGATCCACCTCTAGTGAAAAAGACAAATTTCCGCCGATTTAGTAGGAAGCGGGTCAAATTTGAACTGCGGCTGCCTCGTAGTTTGCTATTTATTTTTGCCAAAAATCATTTCTAGGTACAAAAGTATCTATTTAATCGGAGAAACACCAAAAAAATTCCAAGATTCAACCACTAGCTAGGAACGGTCAAGCCCGCCGTTTTGACCGCATGTTGAAACGGGCATAAAAAAATAAAAAAAAATCAAAAAATTGGAAAACCTTCGCATTGTATCATTATATGTGACCAAGTTACCAGGAAAAATAATAAACTTGTAATACAGCAATTCTTTTAAAAAAGTGTTCTCAGAAATGAGCTATCATGTGTGAAGATTCATGGCTTTCAACCCAAATGATCAATCTTATGGCCACATTCATGCAATAGTTTGTTAAAATGATATAATATTGTGCACAAGGGTGCATCTTGGAATTCCAAACAATGTTCCCTAAGGGAGTTTTCATTTTCTTTGGACGAAAAAATCATTTTCCATTTTTCGAGTGCCCCAAATGAGGTTTTTTGTGAAGGACCTACCAAATAATTGTTGCAAAATTGAGCCAAATCATTTTTATAAAATACTAGGCCATATTTAATGCAGAATTGACCAAATGTTTTGGTGTTAAAAGTTTTGATCCACCTCTGGTGAAAAAGACAAATTTCCGCTGATTCAGTAGGAAGCGGGTCAAATTTGAACTGCGGCTGCCTCATAGTTTGCTATTTATTTATTCCAAAAATCATTTATAGGTACCAAAGTATCTATTTAATCATAGAAACACCAAAAAAATTCCAAGATTCAACCACTGGCTAGGAACGGTCAAGTCCGCCATTTTGGCCCCATTTTGAAACGGGCATAAAAATTTCAAAAAATATCAAAAAATTGGGAAACCTTCGCATTGTGTCATTATATGTGACCAAGTTTCCAGGAAAAATAATAAACTTGTAATACGACAATTATTTTAAAAAAAGTGTTCTCAGAAATGAGCTATCATGCGTGAAGATTCATGGCTTTCAAGCCAAATTATCCATCTTATGGCCACATTCATGGCATAGTTTGTTCAAATGATCTCATATTGTGCACAAGGGTGCATCTTGTAATTCCAAACAATGTTGCCTAAGGGAGTTTTCATTTTCTTTGCACGGAAAATTCATTTTCCATTTTCCGAGTGCCCGAAATGAGTTTTTTTTTGTGAAGGACCTACCATATATTTGTTGCAAAATTGGACCAAATAAATTTTGTAAAATACTAGGCCATATTTAATGCATAATTGACAAAAAGGTTGGGTGTCAAAAGCTTTGATCCATCTCTGGTGAAAAAGACAAATTTCCGCCGATTCAGCAGGAAGCGGGTCAAATTTGAACTACAGCTGCCTTATAGTTTGCTCTTTATTTTTTTTCCAAAAATCATTTCTAGGTACATAAGTATCTCTTTAAGCATAAATACATGGTTTGGTGGTGATACGTTGAGGTTTGGACGGTGGCCTAGGGCCCCAACTCCAAAACGCGTAGACTCGCATGACCGCCGCATGGTCACCGCGTGACCGTGGCGTTGCCATGCGTTCTGGGAAGCCTAGGCATGTATAGTAGGTTTGGCACTCCCCAGGTAGATGCTTGGAAGAAAATAACAATTGAAGAATCTCACGAGGAGACCGAACAATGCTCAAACATGAATTAGCACCCAAGTGTTTGATTAGTGGTACGGGAAATGCACATGGCCAATGGGCCTGAGTTTTGGCTGAGGATGATCATCTACTAAGGACACTATCTTGGAAAATTTGCAGCTCAAATTGAGGAGCCTAAGTGTCACTTGCTTTGCAACGTACCACACTGGACAGAAATATGAATGTTGAAGCCACACACACATGTATTGTTAGATGGGGCTCAAATTTTGTGGAGAGCAATGATTTGGGAATATATAAGATGTGGCAAAAATTCAGCTCATTAGGATATGCCTAGCTAGTACTTCCTTCACAACAGTTCGAGTTGAACAAAAACTTTGGAAATTTGCCGAGGTAGATTTTCCAGGCAAATGGAGTTGAATATTGTCATGAGGCAATGATTTGGATAGTAAAGAATGCCCAATTTTTTTGGGAATTTTGGGAATGACAGAAATATAGGTTGCTTCACAACCTAGGGCAAAAATTGACACATGGACATGACACATAGGCAAAACTGATGAGGTGGCGCCTAGTCATAGAAATCCACCACAACTTACAAGGTTATGACCATCTATATTGGTCATGACCAGCTAGAAATAAGGCAGCGGATCAGTGTTGTCTGCTTTGTGACCATTTCGTGTAAGGAAATTACGACCTTTCTGACCAAAATGGTCGATATAGTTTAGCGTTTGGAGCCCCCCAAATAGCTTTTGACCAATTGGTCTCAAATGGTCTTAGATCTATGACCAATTCTTCGAGGGTCACTGCCAGAAGGTCACTAGTTGACATATTTCTTGTAGTGGGGGGCTAGAGGGATGGCCGGTGCGGCGGCGGACCGGCGGTGGGGAGTGGTTTCGGGGAGGGCGGGCCGGCCGCGGGCGGCGCGGGCTGGCGGCTCAAGGGGTGGAGTTTGATGATAAACTGGAGGCCCTTGATTTCGTATCCAACGGCTGGAAAATCTAATGACCAGAGATGAAAAAGTTAGTCGACTGACGTGTAGCCTCACCCCGCACGTACACATGCACGCACGCAAGACCTGCACGCATGTAGGCGTGCAACACTGACACGTACACACGCACGCATGCTGGAGTGCAACACTGACACGTACACATGCACTCACGAACACACGCACGTACGCACCCATGCATGCAACACTGAAACGTACCCTTGCACGCACGCAACACTCGCACGCCTGCATGCACACAACACACGATGCAAGACACACGCTCAACCTATACGTGCATGCACCCTTTGTTAAGGACATGGATTGTTACAGGTATTAATCAATCTTATGTGTGATAAGCAGAACATTGATGTTTGCAGCGGTCTTTATGAATCACAATGTATCGAATGGGCTATCAACATAGTAGGCTTATCTACATGAAAAAGATGACGTCACACTCAATGAACAATCATTGGTTTATGAAATGCCCACTTCTGACCGCCCTGGCCCACCAAAGGTTCCTCTGCTGTGCGCTGCCTGCGTTGGGTCACTGACATGCATGCCATGCACCCAAAGAGCCCACACGTCAGTGGAAGAACGGCGCGGTGTCCTTGGTCAGAGTCGAGGGTGCCACTCGCGGGACGCCCGGCTGAACACACCTCCGTGCCGCATTCAAACGCCTCCATGAAACCCGCCCGTGTGGAAGCCGAGAAACCCACTCTGGACACACGTCCGTTCATGACCAGGCCGGCGTTAAACACAACGCCGGCCGAGCTCCTCCCGTCCGCCATCTATTTAAGCTCCTATTTAAACAAGGCCAAACACCGGCCAAGAATCGCACACCTTCGCCGCTCCCCTATCTCCTCCACCATTTTGTCCACTCTTACAATGGCTTATGGAGAGTAGTCATTCCGCATCCAAGCCGGCTGGGTAGCCCGCCGGATACGAGCTATGCAGCTCGCTGATCCACCTCCCTCCCCTCGCCCGACGGAGCCAGTTGCCGCCCCAAGCCGGCGCGCGGTTCAGCAACTCGCCGCTCCAGGCCAGCTCGACGAGGAGCAGCGCACGGGCGTCGTTGCTGCCGTCCACGACGCCGCCTCGTACCGTGTCTCCCATTTCTGTGGCCGAGACTCCCATGCCGGCGGCCGCGCCATGCAAGCAGCGATAGAAGCCGGGTGCGCGGAGAGCGACGAGTCGGTGGCCAGCGCCTCCGCGTCCGCCGCCATCATCAAGGAGAAGTAGAACACGGGAGGCCGCCGCCGCTTGGGTCCCATGAAGGCCACCACGGAGGCGACGCCGGCGTACACAGCAGGTGTCTTGCCGGATCCTTTTGTTGCGAGGACCTTCGTCGTCCCCGCATGGGCTCCACGGAAGTGGGGAATGTTAGGATGAACTCGAGCAGGTGCCGGCCATGGTGAAGTAGTGGCCAGTTATGAACTCGAACATGTGCCGGGCACCATCATCTTCGGCACCAGCCAATGATATCAGTTGGGCAGTGGGGAAGCGAGCCATCCTTTGCACTGAAGCATATACCTCCGGGGCTCCCGGCAGTCCGGTGATCGTGCTGCCGGACATGAGGAACACAAATCGATCGGCGGGCGACCATTTAGGGCAGGTATTATATACCTGTGCTGTCCAGAACTATCACCGCGTAGTTCATTTGAATGTAATGAAATCCATCATGTTTGTATGAAAATCCGGTATTTTATATGATTTCCGTCGTTGTTTATATGAAATATCAGTTTGTCTACGTGTTTGCGTGAATTTCGTCCGGTTGGTTGAGTTGCTGTCATAATGTGTGCGGCTACGGTTGGATGGCGTAATTTGCGGGTCACCGGTCGGTCTGCGGGCGGCTCGGGCGGCGTTGTGGGACAAAAAAACACAGCTCGTGCGAGCTCGTCTCCAACGCCCGCGCTGGAGGATGCATGACAGCATGAGCACCTGAGGCATTCCTCGTTCATCGGTGACAAAGGCACCGGTGGACAAAAGGGTCGCCAATATTTTGGCTACCCTGGGCAAGATCCCAACAGCCCCTCCCAACAGATTCAAATCCCTCGTTCGCCGTGGAATTTTGCCATGTGTTGTTTTCATGGACTAGCAAGATGCCCGTGCATTGCACGGAACATCAAGATGCATTTTTCTACAAACTCCCGCATGCATGCAAGGGATAATTAATGTCCTCCTTTGCTAGTACCATGAGGAAAACACCATTAATATTGCATCGATTAGTGTTAGTGGCCTTGTATATCTGCAAATTGTAATTTTGATAGTGGCCCCTTGTATATAAAAATGGAGGGAGAAAGATGAGAGATAAGGTGAGGAGGAGTGGGGCGTGGTGGTCGGACTGGGCGGAGGCATGGGGATGGACGGCGCATTATGTCTAGGTTTGTATCTCTCTCACACACACCCACGTAGGTGGGGGACGTGCACGAAGAGAAGAGGTGCATGCACGACGCACGTACTCCCGTCTCTTTCCCAACCACACCCGCGTGGGTACACGTTGGAGCTCATTTCTATACGAAAAAGGCAGCCCGCGTGGTAATGTGGCACGTGTACTGGTTGTCCACTTGGTGGAGGGAGGATCGTCTACCACGGGTGAACAAACAAATTGCGACTTGACGCGTTATGTTAAATTAAATAAAGAGGCAAACCATGTGGGGCCTACCTTAGAGGCAAGGCTCTATACACTGGAGTACTTTTGATGTGTCCCGTCAACTCGTAGAACGAGGAGAAGCTTGCTTTGTACGCCGTCTCCCCCGCCCACGGGCGCGGTGGCTCGCAGGATGAGGTGAAGCTTGCTTACGAGTACTACGACAACAACAACTACTACTACTACTACTGTACGCCTTTATGCCCGCTCCCTCGCCCACGCGCGCGGTGGCTCGCAGCACGAGGAGAAAATTTTACTACTCCCTCCGTTTACTCCTCGTCCCTACTACGTACTTTGGTTAGTACTCCCTCCATTTACTTATACAAGGCCACTATAAAAAAATACATTTTGCATTTATACAAGGCCACAAATAGTAATCGAGACAAAAGTTACTACGCCCTCCTTTCCAGTTTATGGCTCAATTTCAAATCTCTCCAACCAAGGTAGAGGGTGAGTGGTCGAATTAATTTCGTAGTTTGCACAAGTAATTAGTACGCTCGTTTTTCTCAAGAAGTTATGTTTATCGAGGCATTAATTAGAACGAATGCATGAATGACTACTAAATTTCCATGAACTTGTACATGCACTGGTTAGTTTCCTCTTGAGACTGCTTGCGTCGGGTGATCTAATGCACCTCGAAATCCAACATGTAATGGTACTACTACTAGTATAGTACAATTGAGACTTATCAAACGGAAAAACGAATGTTTTTTAGATGAGCCCTATAAACCCTAGTGGGTACGTACTCCGTAAAAATAGATTTTTCCAAAACTAAGTCGCTCCCTTTCATGAATTATGTAGTATACTCCTCCATCGACGCTCCCTTTCATGAATTATGTACTTCATGTCGCCGACATGTGGGACATATAGCAACCGGGTCGACGTGTCAAGCACCAAATAACAGTGCAGAACAGCAGGGGGGACGCACCCCACTCGTACCGGCCCAGTAGTAGTAATGAGCAATGAGACGTCAAATCACAATGCCGCACCTTCCCAGACGGACGAAGCAACCATTATTTCACACTTCGGTTCGCCATCATCTCAAACCACGTAGTATTGCTTCTGCCTCAAGAGGGACACGCGCATCGCCTTGGTACATCATGACACGTGGGACCGCATGACAGGCCATGCTCCCCCGCCGATCGCTCGGTAAAATCACCTCATTTTTACTATACTTCCTCCGTATCGGTTTACTACATGGCATGCACGTCGTTCTAGGTTGAGAATTTAACTGGCTATATATGTGATGAACAATACTCTAGCCCTTTAAAAATGTATACTTTTGTACAGTAGTACTATCGATGGATTGCGCCATGGAGCAAAAATTGAAATTAAAAAAAAGGTGGTACATATAGAGAGTGCTCGTCGCCAAATTATGCATATAGTACTATTAAAAAAGCTAGTACGTGCTTAATTGGGGTGCTAAATTCTATTAAAGAAATACTAGTAGTATGTACATACTGAAGAGTTAAAGTAACGAGAAGAAACATAACATAGTTCTGCTGGGGGCTCAGCACAACACACCCCTCAATTAAACTATGCACACCTGAAATTAAACTATGCAACTAATCTGGTAGACACTGCATTAGAAGTTTAGAACCACCATGAGCAACGACACTGCCACCTTACTCGAAGTCCTCGTCCATGTCCTCGACTTCGTCCTTGTCCCTCTTCCTCTTGGCCGATACTTCTTTGCTTGAACCGCACACTTGGCTGTTGCTCTTCATCCAACCCTTGTAGATATTGAAACAAAGGTAGCCATCCATTGCAGCGTAGTGGATGTGGTCTATATCTAGTACATTCCGCTGCCATGCATGACGATGAAACGTGTAATGAGGTTTCTCCAGTTTACAGTACGAAGGATGAACCATGGCTCCTGCCAGGGTCAGCATTGAAGGCTGACGAGAGGGCACCAGCCGATTCTTCTGGAGATCGAAGGGGTTGCCTACAACGAGGCCTATCTGACCCAGGACTTCTTTGTCGTTCTTAAAGTCTACAGTAACGAATTTCACTGTTTTGTCCTTGAGGAAGTTCTTAAAATCCTGGCACTCAACGTCGGCATGGCATATGTGGTAGACCAAGCAAACCTTATGTACGCAAACCTGGATCACGGCGGGCTTCTTCCTCTCTTCGTCCTTTAGATCCTTCTCTCGTCCCAGGACTGTGGTGTACTCAACATCTAGCCCAGCGACCCACTCATCATCTGAGTTTTCGAACATGCGTCTGAAGCGAGAAAGGTATCCTTTCACCGTCGCGGAAGAACGGGTGTAGATGACGTCGAACTCATCGCCGGTGATGGTTCTAACCTTGTACTCACCGCCGATCGTGGAGATTTGGGACGGCATGGATTTGGGAGGAGGGTTAGGATTAGTGGAACTGCCGTAATGTGAATGGACGGGACGACTAGGAGCGAACCGCCGTAGTATTGAAGGACGTGCGGGGACGAGTAGGAGCGAACTTCCAGCGTGCGAACGGCAGGGTAGTGGCTTTCCATTCTCCCATGATACGGGCTTCCGAGAGCCCTTGGATCTGAGATCGAACGGTTGGATGGCGTGATTCTAGACCTATGGGTAAATATCCTATCCTGGAGGGTTATTCTGCAAATATTCAGCAACTTAGCATGCGACCGTTTGATCTCAGATCCAAGGGCTGCCAGCAGCCCGTATCATGGTCGCGCCTACCACGACCGTCGTGTCGCTCGCGCGGTCGCGCCCTTGGAGATTTAACACGGTGCGTTAGGCTATCTGATGTTGGCATGTCATACATAGTCATCACTTAGTCACTCATACTACAACAAGGTTGGCTATAAGGTTGGCTATAAGTGTATTTTTTTACTCCTCTCTATCTCTTTCTTCGTACTCCCTCCATCCCATAATATAAGAACATTTTTGACACTAGTGTAGTGCCAAAAACGTTCTTATATTATGGGACACAGGGAGTACTAGTATTTATTGCATTTGCCAAGGAGTGACCTCTTCCAATGAAATGGTGTTGCTAAGGTTGCTTCATTTAATTAGCTATAGACTCAAAATTGTCTTTTCACCTAGGTACACGCGCTTAGCACCGTTTCTTCCTTGGGTCACCAAACTAGTCTCTCTCTTCTTGATTAACTTGCCACATCAGACTTTATGCCTATGTGGCAAGCTTAAGCACCTGTAGGAGCAAGTAAAAGTAAGTACAATAGTGCGCTTTACATGGCATTTTTGCATATGTGGAGGAAAGAGAGGCAAGGAAAAAGTGGAGAAGTGGGCTCTCATGCAAGAGCCAGCCTCTACTACATGGTGGAGCGTTGGGAGAGGCACCTGTATGGAGGTGGTCAAGAATCGGGAGACTCACGCCGGTCGTAGCGCCGCAGTTAAAATGATAATGGAAGGTCAAATCACGGGGCCCCACCTATCCAGCAGTAACTCGCTGTCAAATCACACAGCCCTACGTTTGCAGAAGCCTACTCCCTCGTCTTCTCGCGTCTCTGTCGAACCGACTAGGCGGAACTGCCCCGCCTACCATGCAGGAAAAGCCTCGCCCTCGACTTTTAAATACAACTACATCCGCTTAAGAATCCAATGATATACTTTTTGTGACATAGTAACTCATATTTAGTTATTCAAATGGATGACCTAGAACTACGTGCAGGCCCTATAAACCGAGACTCCTAAAAATAAAAAACCAAGCCGGAGAGGGTAGTTCAGCACGTATCTTTTTAGATCAATATAGTCGGGATTCACCAAGGAGCAAAACCAAGTGGTAGGCTGCTCCTGTCGTGTTGGCATGGCAACTCAAGCAGGGTCAGTCCGCACACGAAATGGCGACACGCTTAACAGGACCCCTTTGGCCGACATGTGGCTCATCCACCGTCTTGTTCTACGTGCGATGCACCAAATTACAGTTTGGAGCAGCGGTTGGAATTGGAGGCACCCCGGTCGTAGCGCCGGAGTAGTAGAAAATGAGCGATGAGGGGTCAAATCACAAAGCCCCACCTTTCCCGCATTAAGCTGGACGGACGAAGCAACCATCATTTCACTCTAGGGAGCAAGAGCATAAAGAAAAGAGAAAACTATGATGCGTGTGGCAGCTACCTAAGGCACCCTAGGGTAGGGGTCTCCACTACAGATCCTTTTTTTTGAAAGCGCCTCCACTACAAATCGGCTTCTCCCTCGTCCTCTTGAAGAAAACCGATGATGAGTGCGGCGGTAGGGTTTGTAGGAGTACTACGGTGTGCTGGGCCACGTCATAGTAAACGGGTTCGAGTCGATGCCTTAAATATGTGTGGGCCGCTTGGTTTTACGGGAACGAGGCAGCATTTTGGGTTCGGAGACCAGTGGAGATATAGTACGTACAAAAAATTGTGGACGTAGGTTCGACCGAAAGGCAATGATGCATGGGCCCTGCATTTTGATATACCCGGGGCCGCGTGAAATTTGCTACTCTACTCAAAACTAGTAAGGTACACATGTATTGAACGCATGAGATTTCGAAACCAAATTATGAATAAATACACACTATAGCATGTAAAGCTTTGAGTCATATATGCATGATGTAGATGTTCGTTTAGTTCTTATAGTTCATCTCATTCAAAATCAATTAGTTTTATAAAAATGTTAAGATTCATGGGGTTGTGAATTGTAAATCATAAAGTAAAAAACAAATAATGACAATTCATTTAGAAAAAAGTAATCAATTATGATACAGAAGATTCTAGAACAAAGGAGAAGTGCTTGCGTTTTGAGGTTTGTGCATTATGCTTAAGTTCAACCATGGAGTCTTCTAAATTGTACATGTGGCAGATCTGGTGGAATGTTGATGATATCCAATGGCCAGTAGTGCTCAGATTTGCCTATCTCTGCACTGTCGGGTTTGCTTCATCCAGCGATCATCTTTCAAAGTTATTGGCACACTATATAGTTGTTTTTCCATAGTTGCATGTTTTGGAAAAAAGATACTAGTGGGTTGTACTATCTATTTAGGAATAGAAGATGTATACATGGAAGTTGTAGGGAAAGAGATGACATGGAGCATCTCAATTCCTATGAGTAGGGATTGGAAAAGACATGTCATTTGGTTCACATCATAAGAACTTTTCTATTGAATCTAGAGATGACATGTATCTCAATTCCTATGAGGAGGGATTAGAAAAGAGATGTAATTTGGTTCATATCATAGGAACTTTTCTATTGAATATACGCCAATGTTTATTTTTCCTTTGAAATTAAGGGAGTATAGGAATCCATTCATATGAACCAAGTGGCTCTAAAGCTATAGAAATGATATCATGTTTATTTCCTTTGAAATGTGGAGTATATGAATCTATTACTATGAACCAATTGGCTCTAAAGGAAAAAAATCCTATAAAAATCATATCATATAGAGTTCCTATGATATTCCTCGACACTAAAGGATGCTTGAATTGCTGCGAGTGATACGATGGTCTTTCTTTGTAGACTCCTCACCCATCTTTATAGTTACCTCTCGAAGATGAATGAAATGATATATACATGGTATTCTACATGTGCAATTTGGTACACGAAAACTCGGTAAAAGTTTGCGAGGTTCAAATTTTCAATAAAGCTATATGCACTGCATTTCGGAACGGAGGAAGCATACGGCAGTTGCTAACACTCACGTGGAAGATTTGTGTGTAGGAGGAGTGGCTGTTCTGTTAAATGACATGGCAAAACTGACACTGTCGGATGCCGATCTAACGGTTCTTACGGCGTTCGTCAGGAAAAGGCTTGTGGCGAACGTTTGTCGGATAATGATATACGGACACATGCATTGCATTGATACGTGCCCCCCTCTCTCTCACGCACACGCACCCTCACGAGTCACGACTCTCCCGAGTCCTCTCGCAGACTCGCACGTCGCACCCACCGTCTATCTGCAGGTAGACGTCACGCACATATGTGCTCTTCACACCCTACCCTCAGAACTTCTAAAAAACAAAAGACGGCCCGAACATTTTATTTTAGCTCACACGTCACACACTTATACTATTACTCTTGCGGCGAACGTTATTTGGGCATAGTATATTGTACTATCACGAAGAGAAGCGGTGCACGCACGCACTAGTTCTCTCACACCCACTCGCGGGTACACGTAGGAGCGCATTTTTTGAAGCTGGTACAACAAACTCACTCCACTATATATAAAAGCAGGAGCCTTAGCGCTTGCTTTACTAGGGTTCCTCTTGTTCACTCTCTCATGCTCTCCAGATCTAAGCAACACATAGGTGGCCATACTCTCTCTCAGCTCACGGCTGGTCACAAATCCGGCCGGACAACCTCGACCGGGCAGGGGTGTAGGTGCATCATTCACGCTGTCGTCGGCGGCGAGGGAGGAGACCAACGGCTGCCCGCGCGTCCCGATCGGCGGCCGTGTCGTTCTCTCCGAGAGAGCGCCGGCACGGGAGGGCCTCCGACCCCTTCTTCCTCCCTGTGGTATTGTGGCCAAGATGCGGCCTCCCGACGCCGTCTTTGCCACATGCCGACGACCCTCAGGTATATATTCCTTCGAAACCTGCCTTGCTCTACTGCCCCAGCTCCCTTCGTGTGGATCCTTTTCTACTTCCGTCCGTTGTTCCAAAGCCACCTAGACTTCTACTATTATTAGAAGTGAATCTAGGACTTGGTTCTAAGAGGAAACGGGGGAAAGTAGTAATATCTGTCACTGTTTAAATAACCGTATTTCGTATTTGCGCAAACAGGGATGTCTGTCTCCATTTCGTTTCGGGATGTGTGTCTCCGTATCGTTTCTATCCGCGCAATCAAAAGCACACACCTCGGTTTTAGTACAACTGCGCAAAATGAGATGGCTATCCCTCGTTGCCGTCGTCTAACCTCCCGTCTTCAAGGTATCCCTACATTGGTAGTAACTAAGGTAGAATGACCAACGCAATCTAAAAGAAGCTGATTCGTACGTTTTACTTCCTGATTGCAGTGCAGGGACGAGCGAAAACAACTGCATCCTAGTCCGGAATGCACTTTCTACCAGTTCATCCATGGACCGAGGACTAGCTGGCACGGCTGCACGGCGGTTTTTTGGACAGGTGCGCAGACAAGAGGCATTGTGGTCTGCTTATTTCTGCAAATAGAGGTGCTTAAATTTAGTGGAATGCACAAGCATTTCAGCTGGTCAGTACACTGCATGGTTCAGTTCAGCATTCCAGCTGAGACCACAATTATAATTGGTTATTCTGGAATGAGAGAACCTAACCCTGGATGGTGGCAACAAGAAAAAACCAGAGTGAACTCCATGAAATTTAAGCCTGCCGGGAGGCCCTTTGCTTAGAGAAGCCTTGCTTGTTTTTTCCTGATTTGTAAACTTTCTCACAACTTTGTCTTTTGCTGTGAACTAGTATATGTTTGTTATGTTCTATGAATCATTGAGATGTATAAAATTGCTTAACTTATGCTTTTCAAGTTTTTTATGAAGACGAGTTTAATGTGAGTGTTCCACATGAGCGCTGGACTAGCGTGTGAACGTTTGGAATTTATTACATTGTGGCCTCAATTAACTGCATGAACCACTGTAACAAGATACATAGTTGCTTATATGTTAGACAGCAGATTTTTGATTCTTAGCTGGTCGATAGCCTAGTGTTGAAGCGAGCTGAGCCAACGTGTCGTGTTTTGCACAACTGCTTACAAGTGGGGTAGCACCAACAATGTTTACAAGTACTTATGTATACGTCGGCGCACGGTTCTCGAACGAGTGCTCTATTTCATCAAAACACACACTGCTCATATGATGAACCGTGACAACTTATGTCTTACCATGCCATATTCATGAAAAAACTAGTGAGGACGCATCTGTTTCGGCAACAATTACGATGGTTCTCACATGATTCACGGGCACACAAAAGTAGCAGAAGTTCCCATAGACGGATTCAAACAGAGTACTAGCCCCAGAGGGGTCGATAACATGCAAGGTTCGGATAATTAGACACAATCCAAACTACTATTAAACACTAGCTGGGGCAACTATTTTATGCCTCGATCTAATTTGGGCTGGACACAAGACGGACCTTGCCATGAACATCATCGAGGACGTCCCGCAACAGCTCAATCCTGTGAACCTTCATGAAGACAACCTTGTGGCCTTGCCACTGATAAACTTGTTTGTGGAGGCATGCCACGTCATCTTCCTGCGTAAGCTTGACAAGAACAGTATGCCTCACAAACGAAGGAGTAACTTTGAACTTCTTGTGCTTCAGTACACCCTGGACAACACGCCTCACAACAATGAGACTGGAATACAATTGTTCATTGGTATAACCGCAAATGGCTTCCAGGATCCAACAGCCTAAGAACTCTGTTTTCCCAGTGCGTATATTCAGGTCGTCCGCCTCATAGCGAGTGACATGTACAACCACACAATCCTTGTCTGCATCAGGGCTCTAATTGAAACAGAAACAAATTCTGAATTACTCTTCAGTATAAGAAACACAAGTTATTTAAACCACTATGTATAGCATGGCATCGAAGCTAATAAAATTTTGCATTGCTAATCACCACATATTTCCTTTTCTAAAAAATCACCACATACTTAGATGAAAAACCACAATCGAGATCGGCAAAGAAGGAAATCACCTTGGGCAGCCTCAGCGGGGGGGGGGGGGGGGACACATCCTCGAAGGGGAAAACTGCTCCTCAAGTGCCACGGGGGCTGTAACCTCAAACGGGGCGTTGACCATCTCAGTAGTGGCCGTGAGCGTATCTGGGGTCGGCTCGGTGGTTGCCTCCATCTTCTTGGAGCTCTCTGTCTCGTGGGGATCAGCCTCCCGCGTCTGCTCCAATATCGGCAGATCTTTGCCTGGTTCTCCTTGGTCCATCATGAAACTGGCGAATACTAGGAGACCACTGAATGGAAAACACAATCACAATGACAATGAAACAAAAAAGAGAGTGAGGATCGGTTACTGCTTTGCAAAAGTTCTTTTTTTTCTCTGAACGAAAATATACCAACATCGTGGATCCGCTTACCTTCCCTTCGTTCGGAGAGAAGAACTTTGGCAGATGCGAGTGTTGCCTTTCTTGAAGACGGTGAGGGAGAAGGGGATTCAGCGAAGAGTGAAATGATGGTTGCTTCGTCCGTCAAACTTAGACTGCGGGGAGGTGGGGTTTTGTGATACGACGGCTCGTTACTGCCGTGCTACGACCGGGGTGACTCTCCGCTTGCATACTGCCTTCTAATTTGGTGGATGGCATTTGGGCCCGCACGCTGCATGGCCCGCATGTCGGTTAACAAAAGTATAACGGCATTAAGTAGAGGGAGACGTTTCAATGACCTAGGAGGAGCCAGAAGCAGTAGAGTGTCTCCACTGTACTAGTAGTAATTGTTTTTCTGGGTAGCTGTAGAGTGTCTCCACTGTACTAGTAGTAATTTTTCTCTGGGCCCAAGACAAACAGCCCATCCACACTAGTAAATAGTAAAATCAATTCAAAAAGCCCATATATTTACTGAATGAGAGCGCTACCCACACCCAGCACACCGCCCCCCCCCCAAAAAAAACCTGGGTGCTCTTCTTCCTCCTCGCTCCCACCCACCTCACGTTAGCTCGCTCCACTCGTACCCCCAAATTACGCCTGTTGTAGATCCCGCACCCGACAGCGCGGGGAGAAGCGGCGACCCCGCCCCCACCGGATCCCAGGAACCCGTAGAATCTCGGGTGGACTGCATCACCGATCTCCCGGACGCCATCCTTGGGGAGATCATCTCGCTGCTCCCCACCAAGGATTGCTGCCGCACCCAAATCCTCTCAATTCGGTGGCGCTCTCTATGGCGCGCCGTGCCCCTTAATCTCGACTGTCGTCAGCTATCTCTCTTTAATGATTTTGAAATCCCCAGAGCCATCATCTCCTCCCACCAGGGCTCCGTTCAAAGCCTCTGCATCCCGTCATGCTACCTGAGCAAGCATACCGTGCCCTGGCATGGTGGACGCCTGGCTGAAATCCCCTGAATTCACAGAACTACAGCTGCTTGAGTTCTACTATTCCCCTGGAAATCACATACCACATATCGAACGCCATGAACTTGTGCCCTCAACACTGATGTCCATCTCGCGGTTTTCGTCCTCTCTCCACACCGCCACCTTTGCGCTGTGCTACCTACCAGACAATCTGGTACTAAACCTTCGACTCCCATTCTCAAGAAACTTTCACTTGTGCGGGTTCGTATATCGGAGGCCTCATTGCACAGCATCATCCACTCCAGTTGCCCTGCGCTGGAGTGCTTGGTGCTTGTTTTCACAGTTAGAATCGGTTGTCTCAAATAAAGTCGCCTAACCTTGTAAGAATTGGAATTTCTTTGATGGAAGGGAGCTCATCATCCAAGATGCCCCTTCACTTGAAAGGTTGATCCTTGATTCTAGTTATTCACCGTTGCAAATAACCGTCCTCTCTGGCGCCTAAAACTGGAGACCTTGGGTGTAATACATGATCTCTGTGCTGATTTCAATATGGTGTTTGGCTCCACAGCTCTTCAGGTACTTTATATTATTCATCTACACTTGTAACCATAAGCTGCATTTTAAATTTCTGTGCATAATTTATATATCATCTTGGAGTACACATTTTGTACTAATATTATGTTCTATGCTCAAAGAAGAGTTTCTCCATGGATGGCCTATCAATGCTGCTGGATTCTGTCAAGATCTTATATATCCAAATGAATAGTTTTGATCTAAAACAAGATTATTGGCTTGTTGCAATGCTTTCCATGTCTGGAAAAGTTGTATATAAGGTGATAATTTCACGCACATTGGAAGCCCGCATATAGTGGTACTAGAATTAACCGTTCAGCTGTTGCTCTTTCGACACTCTTCTTTTAGACCTTAACTGTTTTCAATCTTCATGTCTATTTAGGCAACAGGACGGGGTAAGAAAGTTATAACCAATCGGTGGATTCGTAAGCATCGGGATTTTCTCACTTCTCATGAGATTCGATTGAAGACAATAACGCTAGAACGATATGTAGCCAACCGTGCAAACACAAGATTTGTCACATTCTTCCTGCTGAATGCGAGGTTACTATTGTCATCAGGCTAAGTGTTATCAGCAGCAATGGTTTTGACGGATGGGTATGTCGAAGAGCAAAAAAAAGGAGTTTCAAGTGGGCAAAAGAGCTTCTGAACGTGTCGGGCTTCTATTACAACATATTGTGTCATAATCCAGTAAATTTTTACGACCCAGGATGTTCATTCTATGGACCTGACCGATCCATTTGACTGTGACTGCCGAAAACAGTGCTGGAGTTAGATGTTGTTGCCTTCCATCGTTTTTTTGTAAACCTGATGAACAATTAACCCTCGTGCTTTTGTACAGTTTGTAAGCTGGAGTAGATGTTCCTGCCCTTTTCAACTCGGCTGTGACCTGTCATATTTTCTTGAAACAAGGGAAATGCTTGCCATTCGTTTAATTTAGAGTGAAATATTGTAACAAATCCCAACCAAGGAAATAACATCCTCTCGCCGCTGCTTGAGCTCACTGTGCATTACAGAAGCCAAGTGATTAGCCCCCACCAGCCACCCACAAACTTATTTCGAACTAGCACATCAAATGCGCTGTAAATTTTCATAGGAAAGGCTGCATGACCGTGACAGATTTTGGATTCTGACATTTGGGACCCGCGAGGAAAATAGCCTATCCAAGGTGTGTCGACTTACTAGCCAGTCAACAAACGATTGCTGCCTACCAGCCATTGGATTGACATCCAACATCTGTCGTGTATCTTCTATCTCTTGTCTTCTTCTTCCTCCAGCCGCCCAAACCAAACCACCCCATCGGCTTCGCCTGCTCCCGCCTCCCATGGCTGGCTGCGCCTCCGCCGCCCTACCGTATGTACCACCAACGTTGGCCAGTGCCTCCCTCTAGTCCCCCACACGTCCTGTTATTCTCCCGGCGACGTCAGCCCCAACACGCACCCGCGCCCGAACCAGTCAAACCCTCGTACTCCCCTCCGCCTGCGACCGGACCGGCGCATCTTCAACGGCTCCTATTTGTTCCATCTGAGGCCTCGCCGTCATCCTCCGCTTTGCGGCCTTGGTTCGCTCGCCGTGCATGGTGCGCCGCCCTCTTGCGTTGTCAACGTCGTCAACAACCGAGAGGAACAAGGAGATGACTGTACGTGCAGAGGATGACAGTAGGGACCACCAGCGTCATGGCAGTACACAAGCAAGTGCCTCTATGATACAAGCCCCAAAAATATGGTTCCTCCTAATGGTTGGACATCTGGGCTCACGCCATTGTCAACGTAGTCAATAAACGAGAGAATTACACTACAGCGGCTGACACCAGGGAACCCAGCAAGGCGTGCAGTTTTTTTAGGAAGAAGCAGTTGTTAGTTATACTAGTTTTAGCGACGGATCAGGGTAACAACGGGCTGTGCGGGGCTGTGGCCCGTCTAGCCAGGGTTTTATTTATGTTTACCACATCATGAGCCCAGTTGTGTTTTTTCTTGCTGAAAATGGCTAGCCCAGTTCTATTTTTTTTAAGAAATACCCAAACAAGGCCTACTTGCTTTATCGCCCTGCTGGGCTGCAAAACTTTCAAGACGAGGAGAGTTTCATTCGGTTTGCCCAGAAAATGGGTTGTACATTCTTTAAAACACATCAAACCGGGAATTAGTTTCAATTTTTTTATTACAAGATCTTAAATTCCATTGATTTTTATGCGTGGACAATTATTTGGATTTTATATTTATATAAATATTTTTCAAAATAGTTTAAATGTGAATCGATATTTTTGGATTAAAACAGTTTGACCGCACCGAAATATGCAAAATTTCATATACTTTTTTAACCGTGGCCACAATATGGGGTGTAATGCTAACAAAAAGAAGATGGGCTCCAAAAAATTCTTAAGAATTATCAAATGGGCTGTACATTATTAGAAATAATGGCAGATGGGATGTATGCTGTTTTCCACAGATTTGAGGCTGACTTGTGCGCCTACTACAGATTGACACATATGCTTTAATAAAAAAAAGGTTGACGCACACGCAACGCCCTGTCAACTTAGTCAACACACGAGAGCAGTGACTATTGGATGTCCATCCAACGGCTGTCGTGCTTCTTCAATCTCTGCTCTTCATGCTCCAGCCTCTCAAACAAGCGCCGGTGGGACTGCCTACTCCCTCCTCCCGCGGCCGGCTATGCTGCCGCGCAGGCCTCACGGCCCCACCGTACTCCCATCGCTGGCCTAGCCATCCCTCTACTCACCCACACATGCTGTTATTCTCCGGCGACGGCAGATGAACCAGTAAACCCTCGTACTCCTCCGCGTGGGAAACACCTGCCGAGTATTCCCTGGCTCCGTGTCGTTCCCTTCCTAGGCCTCGCCGTCGTCCACCGCCCTGGTGCTCTCGGCGCGGCCTGGTCAACGTGGTCAATGAACGACATCCATCGGAAGTGGACTGTACGTGGAGAGGCTGACAGCTGGGTCCACGGCCGCACGCAAGGAAATGCCTCCTTATTACGCGCAAAATAATGATTCCTCCACCTGACAGCTAGGACCCACAGGAAGGGCCTCTGTATTTCGTGAAAAAAACGTTCCCCCCGTTGACAGGTCGGACCCACCAGCTATATCTTCGCACGCAAGGAAGTGCCTCCTTATTACGCCCAAAAAAATGAATACCCCCTGCTAGTTGGGACCCACCATATTGTTGGGCTGACTTGTGGGCCTACTAAGTTGACGGGGACGAAGGGCTTTGTCAACTTAGTCAATATGAACGACTCTAGCTCCAGTGACCGTACGATGTCCATCCAACGGCCGTAGTGCTTCTTCAACCTCTGGTCTTCTTGCTCCAGCCGCCCAAAGCAGCGCCGGTCGTGCGGCATGCTCCTGCCTCCCGTGGCCGGCTGTGCTGCCGCAGAGGCCTCACCGCCCCTGCTATTCCCACCGCTGGCCAGGCCCTGCGGCGAAGGCAGCCTCACACTGCAGCCGAACCAGTGAACCCTCGTACTCCTCTCCGCGCGGGCTTCCACTGCCGCGTCTTCCCCGGCTCCGCGTCGTCCCCTTCCTAGGCCTCGCCGTCGTCCACCGCCATGGTGCTCTCCGCGCGGCGTGGTCAACGTGGTCAAGCAATGACTTCCATCGTAAGAGTACTGTACGTGGAGAGGCTGACAGCTGGGTCCACGGCCACAGCCCAGTTTTTTTGTGATTTGCCAAGTAAGTCGCTTTGTCAGGCCTGTTGGGCTCCAAATCTTTCAAGACGAGGAGAGCTTTCATTCGGCTGGCCGAGAAAATGGCCCATCAGTAATGAGAAATGGGTTGTACATTTTTAAAACACATCAAACCGGCAATTAGTTTCAAATATCTTTTTTTTCATTTCAAGATTTTAAATTACATTAATTTTTATGCGTGGAGAATTTGTTGGATTTTACATTGATATACATTTATTTTTGAAATCAGTTTGAATGTGAGTCGAAATTTAGGGATTAAAAATAGTTCGGACCGCACCGAAATATGCAAAATTTCGTATAATTTTTTAACCGTGGCCACAATATGGGCTGTAATGCTAACAAAAAGAATATGGGCTCCAAAAAAACCTTAAGAATTAGCAAATGGGCTGTAAATTATTAGAAATAATGGTAGATGGGCTGTATGTTGTTTTCCACAGATTTGAGGCTTTCCTAAAAAAAGGTTGACGCACAAGCACTGACTGTTGGATGTCCATCCAACGGCCGTCGTGCTTCTTCAATCTCTGCTCTTCCTGCTCCAGCCGCTCAAACAAGCGCCGGCGGGACTGCCTGCTCCCTCCTCCCCGCGGCCGGCTGTGCTGCCGCGTAGGCCTCACCGCCCCACCGTACTCCCATCGCTGGCCTAGCCATCCCTCTACTCACCCACACCTGCTGTTATTCTTCGGCGACGGCAGACGAACCAGTAAACCCTCGTACAGTCGTACTCCCCTCCGTGTGGGAAACAACTGCCGAGTCTTCCCTGCCTCCGTGTCGTCCCCTTCCTAGGCCTCGCCGTCGTCCACCGCCGTGGTGCTCTCGGTGCGGCGTGGTCAATGTGGTCAACGAACGACTTCCATCGGAAGAGTACTGTGTGTGGAGACGCTGACAGCTGGGTCCACGGCCGCAGCAAGGAAGTGCCTCCTTATTACGCGCAAATTAATTATTCCTCCACCTGACAGCAGGGACCCACCGGACGGGCCACCGTATTTCGCAAAACAACGTTTCCCCCTGACTGCTGGGACCCACCAGCTACACCTTCACACGCAAGGAAGTGCCTCCGGGTAAAAAAACAAAAACGATTCGCCCCCCTGACTGCTGGGACCCACCAGCTACATCTTCGCACGCAAGGAAGTGCCTGACAGTCGGGACCCACCTGGTCGAAGCGTACGTAGCGTTGTCACTCTGGTCGCGAACGTGTACGTACATATATACTGGTGGATGTAGAGGCACGCACGTGTCGTAGTAGAGGCGCGCACGTAGCATGTACACGTACGTACAGCGGCCAGGGTGCAAGAAAGAAAATACGGCCACGTATGTGTACATACGGGCGGGGTCTCGAACGCCTACTCGCGCATACGTACGGCGAGGGCTCGTTGACATGGCTAGGTCGGAACGGAGAAACAGCGTCGTCGTCGTGTTCATGGGGAGGCAACGGAATGCGTCGTGTTCATGGGGAGGCAACGGAATGCGTCGTGTTCATCGGGAGGCAACGGAACGCGTGGGAGCCAACCGGCTGGGTCGGAACGGAATGCGTGGTCGTGTTCATCGGGAGGGCTTGGAACGGAACAGGCGATGGAAACGAGGCCTGGCGTACCGCAGAACGGAGGAAACGGCCTTGTGTTCGACCGGCCACGTTCGAAACGGGATCCTGTTCATCGGGAGGGGTCTGGCGTACCACAAAACGGACGAAACGGACCTCCTACAGTCGAAACGGGGGTCCTGTTGATCGGGAGGGGTGTGGCGTACCGCAAAACGGACGAAACGGACCTCCTACGGTCGAAATGGGGGTCCTGTTGATCGGGAGGGGTGTGGCATACCGCAAAACGGACGAAACGGACCTCCTACGGTCGAAACGGGGGTCCTGTTCATCGGGAGGGGTGTGGCGTACCGCAAAACGGGACTCCACGGGATACTGTTCATCTCCACCGTCGACCTCCTCCAGCCTCCACGGGCTCCTGTTCATCCAGCCTCCACCGCGCGCTACTCCACCGGCTACTGTTCAACCACCCCTCCACGGGAACCCCTCCACCATCTACTGTTCATCCAGCCCTCCACACCACGGGGTCCTGTTCAACCACCCTTCCACGGGCACCCCCCCATCGTCTACTGTTCATCCAGCCCTCCACACCACGGGGTCCTGTTCATCCAGAGGCAACGCCACCGCTCACTGTTCATCCACCCCCCCCTCCCGCAACGCTCACTGTTCATCCCAGAGGCAGTATCGATCGGCTTCAGTTAGCAGCAGTAGCGAAGGAATCGCTAGATCGGGTTCAGTTAACAGCCATCGATCGATCGCTCGGGTTCAGTAACGCGTAGCCTGCAGTGCAATCGCTCGGGTTCAGTTAGAGCCCAACGCCTCGCTCGGGTTCAGTTAGAGCCAACGCCTCGCACACACGCGCGTACGTGTATGAGAGAAACGCGCATCGCTCGGCCCCCGACCTCCCACCGTAACCGGGAACTCCCTGAAATTTTCCTCGCCCTCGCTTCTACCATGGTTTTTTCCGTCATGGACGGCCCAAAGAATGTCATGCGGCTGCGTCTCCGGCCCGCCCAGGACGAAAAGCCCATTTTCTGTCATGATTTTTTGTCATAGAAGTAGGAGCCCACCACATCTATGATGATACCGGGTTTTGTCACAATTATCGTCATAGAAGTGTCATATGTATGACAGAAAAAAATCGTTCGGTCCAAAATGTCACGGATGTGTCTTTTTTTGTAGTGATTGGGAGGCAAAACAATAAGCCCCTATCTTTCTATGTGTCCGGTTGAAACGTTTTGCTCATGTCTATGAGGTGAGTGTTAGCAATCATAGAAGACTATATGATGGTTGAGTATGTGGGGCTCTTACTTAAACTCTGTTGAATAAGTTGAAGCAATTGCTTGGTGACTAAGGACATAGGTTGTTGAGTTTCAAGAGAGTTCATTGTTTGAACCTTAACATGTGAATTGGTTGCCATTATGACATGAGAAGTTTTATAAGAAAGAATTGTCGTTATGATGCTAGGAAAAGTGATTGAAATCACCATTGATCAAACTTATGCACTTTGCTAGCATTCACACTTCATAAATTATTTCTTTTATCATTTACCTACTCGAGGACGAGTAGGAATTAAGCTTGGGGGTGCTGATACGTCTCCAACGTATCTATAATTTATGAAGTATACATGCTGTTATATTATCATTCTTGGATGTTTTACAATCATTTTATAGCAACTTTATATTATTTTTTGGACTAACCTATTGACCCAGTGCCCAGTGCCAGTTGCTGTTTTTTTGCTTGTTTTTTACATCGCGGGAAATCAATACCATACGGAGTCCAAATGCAACGGAACTCCATGGAGATTTTCTATGGACCAGAAGGAACCCAATGGGCCAGAGCTGCACCTGGGGGGAGCCCAGAGGGGGGCACAACCCACCTGGGCGCGCCAGGCGCGCCCTGGTGGGTTGTGCCCACCTCGGTGGCCTCCCGCACCCGCTCTTTGCACTAATTCTGAAACCCTTCGGGGTTACCCTAGATCAAAAGTTCTGCCGCCGCAAGGCTCTGTAGCCACCGAAAACCAATCTAGACCCGTTTTGGCACCCTGCCGGAGGGGGGAATCATCTCCGGTGGCCATCTTCATCATCCCGGCGGCCACCACGATGAGGAGGGAGTAGTCCACCCTCGGGGCTGAGGGTTTGTACCAGTAGCTATGTGTTTAATCTCTCTCTCTCTCTCTCTCTCGTGATCTATATCATGGGCTTTGTTAATATAGTCGGATCATATGATGTTTCTACCCTCTATACTCTTGTTATGATGAATTGGATCTTTACCCTTTGAAGTTTTGTCTTGTCGGATTGAATATTCAGACATGAGAACACATGATATATGTCTTGCGGTATGAATACTTGAGGTGACAGTTGGGGTATCTTGTTGATTCACTTGACATATGTTATGGCATTCAACTCGCGGATCCCCGCGGTGATATTGGGGTAATCTATGCATAGGGGTTGATGCACGTTTTTCTCCGGTAGAAACTTCGGGGTCTCTTTGTAGTTCTTTGTGTGGATTGAGTATTATGAATATGAACTTGCTTTGGTGTTATTCTAGTACGAACTCTAGGATAGATCGAACGGAAAAAATAGCTTTGTGTTATTTTAGTACGAACTCTTGAATAGATTGAACGGAAAGAATAGTTTTGAGGTAATCTCGTAACCTACAAGCAATATCTATCTTTTGTTCCCCGCTAATAGGAACTCGGGAATGATTCTTTATTACACTTTGAGGGATAATCATATGATCCAACTATATTAGCACTGATGGGAGATTGCACTAGCGAAAGTACGGATCCCAGGCCTTGTTTTTAAGCATTGCAATATCGTTTTTGTGCCCGTTTACTATTTGCTACCTTGCTGTTTTTATTTATTCAGATTATAAAAATATATTTCTATCTTCAATATTACACTTTTATCATCATCTCTTTGCCGAACTAGTGCACCTATACAATTTGCCATTGTATTGCGTGTGTTGGGGACACAAGAGATTTCTTGTATTTGGTTGCAAGATCGTTTGAGAGAGACCACCTTCATCCTACACCTCTCACGGATTGATAAATCTAGGTCATCCACTTGAGGGAAAATTGGTACTGTCCTACAAAACTCTGCGCTTGGAGGCCCAACACGTGTCTACAAGAATAAAGTTGCGTAGTAGACATCATGTAGCAATCAACGCCTTCTATAGTTGTTCCATCTGATGGTTTCAGTTGTTTTCCTTAGTTTCAAACATTTTTATAAAACATGAATAAATCTTGAACATTTTTGTAAAATACAAACATTATTTAAATTTTAGTTGTTTTTATAAATGAAAATAAAATTTGAAAACTTGAGTATTTTTCAAAATTTCCATTAATGTTTTCAAAAAACATTTTTTATAAATTCTGTAACAATTTTTGAAATTTTAATGTTTATGAATTTTTCAAGTTTTTAAAGGAGCATTTAAATTCCAAATAGTTTTTTGAAATATCCAAACATTTTCTGAATTTGTGAAAAAATGTTAAAACCATGACCATTGTTTGAAATTTTTAGTTTGTTGTGAAAACTAGAACTTTTTTAAAATTCGCATAGCTTTTTAAAAATGTGCAACAAATTTGGAAAATTTATAGCATTTTTTAACAAGGGAACTTTTCAAAGAGAAAAAAACGAAATAAAAAGAGTAAAAGAAACAATAGGAAAAGATAAAACGAGAAAAAAAAAACTGTCCAGAACCGGTGAGGAACCTTGTCGGACAATAGGATGCACTGTAGTAAGTTGCCCATTTACATCGTTGTTGTGCTTGATCTCTGTGATTGGTCGATTATACAGCGCAGTAAGTGTCATATAAGATTTGCGCCCTGAACATGTCAAAAATTAAACCTTGATTGCAGTTTGTTTAGAATTCAGAGTTTCGGCCATGGTGGAAGCACCTCTTAAGTTGACAGCAGAACTTACCATTCTGACCTAGTTGTCGTATCTCTGCTGATATTTTGGGCAACTGCGAAGCATTTGTAATAGAACCAGACAATACTTACATAGGTGAAGATAGTGTTTTATAAAGTTGCTCATGAGTTAGTGCTGAATGCTAGTAGAAGTTTGGTAGGTTTCTAGCTTATTTCTACCCAGACCAATGGATCGGAGTTAGTAGTAATCTTATGGCTTTAATGAAATAAATCTCTCTCTCTTGTGTGTCATTTTTTACAAAGATGCAATTCAGTTATTTGTCCAGATCAGACGAAGCAGCAGTCCTTTGGTGCCTCACTCCGCCCAACTTCTACTTCAGTAGAGACCTTGTACTGATGGAACATGTACTTGAAATTTAGTTTCTTAGCGGACAGGGACCCCCGCCGCGTCTCTCTCAGCTGAAGACAAACGGTAGAAGTCCGTGTCAGGGGCTGTTTGGATTGCATCCCTCACCTGCCGATCCAAAATTTTCGTCGTTAACCAGGCTTGGCGTCCCGTTTGGATTAGCTCCAAATTTTTGGTGCGCCCAGCCCACCCCAGCTCCTCTAGTTCACTTTGACGCCAAATCATTGGCAAATCTCAGGCGCCCAGATCCCGCGCCAAATATTTGGCTCGCCAACAGTGGCGAGAACCAAACAGTAGAATCCGAAAATTTTGATGGTGTTTTTGTGCAGCTCGTCGTTTCACGTTTTTAAAAGGAAGGTTCTTGGCTCGGTTCGGCTTTGGTTTTCTGCCTGGTGGCAGGGGAAGATTCATGTGGGGATTCGTCTGGGATTTTACCTGGTTGTTTTATGGCGAGGCGGCGTTTGTTCGCTAATTGCTGGTGTGTGCACGGGCGTGGTCCATGATTTTAGGAAAACTATTCTTTGCAACCGACTGATTTCGGCCGCGCGTAAGCCGCCGTCACCGCTTGCCACGTGCCCCTGGCCAGAGCGTCCACCACCAATCCTTATCCAAAGAGGAGCGCCCCTCCACCACGCATTCTTTTTCCATCCCAGCTCTTCCGCTTCCTCGCTCCGCGCATCGCGCGCATGGCTTCGCGCCTAGCTGCTCCACCGTCGCTCAAGGCCACTCCTCGTGCGTTGCAGCAAAGCTTACGGGCACCGGCGCTGATTCTCATCCCAGCCAGCCCGGCGCTGCAAAACAGGGGCCACCGCTGCTTTTCATCCCGCGACACCGGCGCTGCTTCTCACCCCGGCGACCGGCGCTGCAAAGCCAGGGGCTGCGTCCCCATGGGTCTCCCCACGGCGACCGAGCTGCAGTGCAGCACAAGCGACACTGCAAACCGCAGATATCGCCGGCGGCAGATGCTGCAACGCAACGTCGCCGTGGTGGTGACCACGGTGCTGCGCTCGCCGGTGGTGGCAGAAGCTGCAACACAACGTCGCCGTGGTGGTGACCACGGTGCTGCGCGCGCCGGTGACGTCAGAAGCTGCAACACAACGTCGCCGTGGTGAGGCGGTGGCGGCAGATGCTACAATGCAGCGTCGATTGTGATGGAGACCACGGCGCTGCACTTGCGCGATGGCGGAAGATGCTGCAATGCCATGTGAATCGTCGTGGTGACCACGGCACTGCAACTCGCATACCTCGTCGTCCTTCAACAGTGAACGTTGCAACCGAAGGATCCCGCCCGGGGATGCAATGGAGCACTGCCCGTGTCGTTGAAGCTGTGGTGGGGCTGCAATGGAGCGTCACCGAAGCTGCAATGGAGCTTCACCGGGCGTCGGGGCTGCAATGGAGCACTGCCGGTGTCGTTGAAGCTGTGGTGGGGCTGCAATGGTGTTTGACCGGGGCGTCATCGGTGTTGCGTTGAAGCTTTTTGCTGCGCACGGTGCTGTTGTGGAGCACTGGTGGCTCCTGGTGCTGGATGCAGTGGTCGCCGATGCTACAGTGAAACGGCGGCAGCGATGCCGCAAAGCGTCGTCGTGTGCATGCTGCAAGGCAGCGCCGCGGGAAGCATCGCCGGTGCGCCGCCATGTTGCTGGGGGTGCTTGGAGCAGGACCTTGGGCGCTATATGGTGGTGCCTGTGCTGCGCCTGCGCGAGGGGAGGCGTGCGTCCAGGGGAATTGCGATCCGCGGGACACGAAGTGAACGGCTATGATATGCACCATCAGACGGTTACGAAGGCGGCTTATAGCAGCGAGTTATCAGCCGGCTTACGCCTAGCATCGGCCATGATTTTATTTTTTTTGAAAGATCCAGCCGTAGCTGGCATTGATTTCATTAGCAGAGAGAAGGCGGGAAACAATTTTGATCAAGTGATCGATGGGGTGATATAGAGAAGGTACAGTTGGCCAGCCTAGTGGCTATGTTGGCACTGATAGAATGGGGATATCTCTCACGGCACATCCCCGAAGGGGTGCTCTATGCAGGCTTCTCCTGCGATCCTCCATTCCTTGGCTGGAAAGAGGTCACCACACACGAGACTACACCCATTTGACTAGGCTGTTTTCCGCCACAATTAGCAATACAGCAGATAGAGCCACGTACTTCTATCGATGCAAATACACGCAAAAGAATATGCATGTTGACGGAGTCTAAGCCGTGGGATGTCCAAATCCATCTCACTTTAGTACAAAAAATCATCAAAAAAGGACCACAGCTAGCTCGTTTATATCATTTTATTAATTCATTATAAAAGAAACTAGCTTGTTAGAGCATCTCTAACAGCTTACATATCTCTAGGGAGTGTGTAAGTCGTCGTTCACACGTAGCTATTAATGTGAAAACAATTTGAAATCAAGAGCCGAATCATTTTGAAAAGCAAACCATTAATGCAATTAATCTCTACTATTAGAGGGGTATATATGTACATCGTTGTTGTTTGCATGCAGCCATTAGTGCAAAATAATTTAAAAATCAATAGACGGATCAATTTGAAAATCAAGTCATTAATTCTATTAATCACGTTTAAATAGAACTCTTTTCACGCGGAATTAATTTGGAACCGACTCATTAATGCGATTCATTAGATGTAGGGATTTTTCCAACCTATTTTCCCCAATAGTATTCTTCACTCCCTACATGCCGCCGCGGCTATGAAATGACGCCCCAGCCCCAGCCGGTACGATCACACTTCACTCTCCGCCTTCTCTTCCTCTCTAGCACACACACATGATGAACTCGAGGTTTGCGATGGCTGCGTGGTGGCTTTGTGGATTCCTCCCGCTCCTAGCCGTGGCCGCGGCCGCTGCGGATGGGGCGAAGGGGAGCTCAGAGCCGCTGATCCGGCTGTCGACGGAGAATGGGCATGCCCCTACCCCCGCGCCTCGCCCCGCCGCGTCGGCGGCGGAAGAAGGGGTGATGAAGTGGGCCGTGCTCGTCGCGGGCTCCTCCGGCTACGGCAACTACCGGCACCAGGTGAGAGTTCTCTCCTCAATGCAACTCGTATATCATTCACCATATGAAATTTTGTGTTCAGCGACTGTGTGTTGTTGTTGATGCACGGCACGACGTACAGGCCGATGTGTGCCACGCGTACCAGATCCTGAAGAAGGGAGGCCCCAAGGATGACAACATTGTGGTGTTTATGTACAATGACATCGCGGACAGCCCTCACAACCCAAGGCGTGGAGTCGTCATCAACCATCCTAAAGGCAAAGATGTTTACCATGGTGTTCCCAAAGTATTACTATTACCTAATTACTGGGTGTGTTCCCTTTTTAATTCAAATAAGGCCGACGATCAACTTAACATGCATTGCAGGACTACACTGGCGAGCAGGTTACTGCTAAGAACTTGTATGCGGTTCTCCTGGGGAACAAAACCGCGGTTACTGGAGGGAGTAGGAAGGAACAGCAAACCAAATGATCACATCTTCATCTACTACACGGATCATGGGTCTCCTGGTTCACTTGGTACATGCATACATAATCCCACATAAACGACCCCGTAGTTCAGCTGATTTGTTTTGTACTATATCTTAGCTATCCTTATCAAGCTTGACGGACCAAATGTTTATGCTGACGACTTCATCAAAGTGTTGCGGCAAAAGCATGCTTCCAAAAGCTATTCGAAAATGGTATGTATCCTTTCTTTTCTTTTTCCCTTAAAATTTATATATTTTTTAATCCAAAACAGTATATGTACGCTTTGAGTCCCATCTCTAATGAGAATTACTACAATTTTGGCAGATCATATATGTTGAAGCGTGTGAAAGTGGTAGCATCTTTGAGGGTTTGTTGCCACAAGATCTTAATATTTATGTTACAACGGCAGCAAATGCGGTAGAAGGTAGCTGGGCAGCATACTGCCCTAGGATGGAAATGCCACCTCCACCTGAATATGATACATGTTTAGGTGACTTATACAGTGTTTCTTGGATGGAGGATAGGTAATAAGCATCAGCTGTAATATATGTACTAGTACAAGTTTGTATCAGTTGTCCACAACCACGACACTTGCTTGCTATTCTAAACCATTCGATCCTACTTAATTTGCAGTGAAACTCACAATCTAAAGAAGGAAACAATCAAGCAGCAGTACGAGGTAGTTAAAGCGAGAACGGCACCCCTGAATGAGTCCAGTATAGGTTCTCATGTCATGGAGTATGGTGACACGACATTCAAGGGTGACATGCTTTTCCTCTATCAAGGTTTCGATCCTGCAAAGTCATACATCCCAAACAGGCAGCGTTTGCCCAGCCTTAAGGGTGCAATCAATCAAAGAGACGCCGATATTCTTTTCATGTGGAACAAGGTAACAAAAATCCCACTTAGCATTTCTTGTCTAGATCCGGAGTACTAAGTTTCATGTGTTTTGTTTTGACTAATTTTTCTGCTAATCTATCTTCTCGCTTTCAGTATGAGAAGTTGAATGGGGGATCAGAAGAGAAGCAAAGGGCCCTCAGGGAGGTCAAACTGTTCTACACAGGAAGCATCTGGACAGCAGTATCGATTTCATCGGGAAGCTTGTCTTTGGATTCGACAAGGGGCCTTCAATGCTTGGGGCTGTTAGAGGCTCTGGCCAGCCATTAGTCGATGATTGGTATTGTCTGAAGACGATGGTGAGTGAAACAATTCCTTATTTGAATCCCATAGACATGCAACACCCTCCACTCTTTCTGTTTCCGATAGAACTTACTCTGCTGTACTGATGCCAACTGCCAGGTGCGAGTTTTTGAGTCCCAGTGCGGATCACTCACTTGGTATGGCATGAAACACATGAGGGCGTTCGCAAACATCTGCAACAATGGCGTCTCCAAGACCAAGATGAAGGAGGCAAGCATCAGCGCTTGTGACGGCTACGACTTGGGGAAGTGGAGCCCGTTGGTTCAAGGGCACAGCGCCTAATCCACTGCACTCAAGTACATGGGAGCAGTAGCAGATGCTCCGGAGGTTCCAAGACCTCTTATGGTGTACATACATGGTAGATGGTACATTGGTCTACATACAAGAAACAACCCAATAATGGCGCCCTTGTGGTGTTGGGTTAATCAGTAGTGTGTGGTCGTGCCTCTGAAAAATCAAATTTGACTGCGATTAATTGAAAGGCACTGATTATTATAACAAAAGTGTGTTAATGTCTTTGCATGACAGTGCCACCTTTTTGAGAATGCTTGACAGTGCCATCTGATTCGGTAATAGTAATAAACAGGTGAGCCATGATGACCCACAAGTGTAGGAGATCTATCGTAGTTCTTTTGATAAGTAAGAGTGTCGAACCCAACGAGGAGCAGAAGGAAATGATAAGCGGTTTCAGCAAGGTATTCTCTGCGAGTACTGAAATTATCGGTAACAGATAATTGTGTGATAAGATAATTCGTAACGGGTAACAAGTAACAAAAGTAACTAAGGTGCAGCAAGGTGGCCCAATCCTTTTGGTAGCAAAGGACAAGTCTGGACGAACTCTTATATAATGCAAAGCGCTCCGGAGGACACATGGGATTTACTGTCAAGCTAGTTTTCATCATGCTCATATGATTCACGTTTGGTACTTTGATAATTTGATATGTGGGTGGACCGGTGCTTGGGTGCTGTCCTTACTTGGACAAGCCTCCCACTTATGATTTACCCCTCTCGCAAGCATCCGCAATGTAACGCCCGGATAATTAAGCTACAATAATCCTCCAATAATGATGCCACGTCACCACTGTTGCTGTTACTAATCTCGTTTGAATTCAAAGCGGTTCAAATTCAAATTTAAAATAAAGTCAAAAATAAAAGTTTTCAAAATATCAAATCTAAAATGTGCAAAGTGTGGTAAATAATTCATGAGTATTATTGGTGAAGAAACCACACTTTTATAAAACACTAAATGCTCCCAAATAAATAAAACAGTAGCAAAAACAATTAATTAAATGCATTTTATAATTTTTAAAATGTCAAACTATTTTTATTTGTGAGTAAAGCCTTTTGCGGTAGAGGGTTAAACTAAAACACTAATCTAGGTGTAGGTCTAATATTTTATTAAGCTAAAATAATCTGAGAATTAAGTAGGACAATTAAATAGAAAAGTTAAAAGAAAACTAAAAGGCAAAGCAAAGGAAATAAAACAAACCCCTGCTACCTTGGGCCTTAAGGCCCATCTACCTAGCAGGCTGGCCCAGACGCACGCTCCCTCCCCATCTCCCCTGTTCATGTTGTCGTGGACACCGGCAATTGCCGCCACGGCACAGGACGATGCCGTGGCGCCCATTCACCGCTTCCCCCTCGCCTATATCTCCATCGGGCTGAAACCCTAGCCGACCCCTCCTTATTCCCCTTCCCCTCGTCTCCATCGCCAGATCCGCACCACCGACACCGCTCTCCGCCGTTGTCGTGCGCCCGCATCGCCGGCCATCTCGCCCTACCACATCCAGCATGTGCCCTGACGACTAGAACCGCATCCGTCCGCTTCGCCGTCATCCTCTACATCGACTAGTGCCACTCGTTGGAGCTCCTCACTGTTGCAGCGCTGGATCGAAGCTTCTTCCTCCTCGGGTCGCCGACGAACCACGACGATGCCGACCACCTCTGCTGTTCCTACGCCACTCGACGGGCCTCCTTGTGCCTCCTCGGTGAGCACCGCGTCCAAATTCCCCCTCCTACTCTTCGATTTGACACCGTAGGATGCTGCGACCGCCATGCGCAAAGCTCCGCGTGTTGGAAATATGCCCTAGAGGCAATAATAAAATGGTTATTATTGTATTTCCTTGTTCATGATAATTGTCTGTTGTTCATGCTATAATTGTATTAATTGGAAACCGTAATACATGTGTGAATACATAGACCACAACATGTCCCTAGTAAGCCTCTAGTTGACTAGCTCGTTGATCAATAGATGGTTATGGTTTCCTGACCATAGACATTGGATGTCATTGATAACGGGATCACATCATTAGGAGAATGATGTGATGGACAAGACCCAATCCTAAGCATAGCACAAGATCGTGTAGTTCGTTTGCTAGAGCTTTTCTAATGTCAAGTATCATTTCCTTAGACCATGAGATTGTGCAACTCCCGGATACCGTAGGAATGCTTTGGGTGTACCAAATGTCACAACGTAACTGGGTGGCTATAAAGGTGCACTACAGGTATCTCCGAAAGTGTCTGTTGGGTTGGCACGAATCGAGACTGGGATTTGTCACTCCGTATGACGGAGAGGTATCTCTGGGCCCACTCGGTAATGCATCATCATAATGAGCTCAATGTGACTAAGGAGTTAGCCACGGGATCATGCGTTACGGTATGAGTAAAGTGACTTGCTGGTAACGAGATTGAACAAGGTATTGGGATACCGACGATCGAATCTCGGGCAAGTAACGTACCGATTAACAAAGGGAATTGTATACGGGATTGATTGAATCCTCGACATCGTGGTTCATCCGATGAGATCATCGTGGAACATGTGGGAGCCAACATGGGTATCCAGATCCCGCTGTTGGTTATTGACCGGAGAGTCGTCTCGGTCATGTCTGCATGTCTCCTGAACCCGTAGGGTCTACACACTTAAGGTTCGGTGATGCTAGAGTTGTAGAGATATTAGTATGCGGTTAACCGAAAGTTGTTCGGAGTCCCGGATGAGATCCCAGACGTCACGAGAAGTTCCGGAATGGTCCGGAGGTAAATATTTATATATGGGAAGTCCTATTTTGGCCACCGGAAAATGTTCGGGATTTTTCGGTATTGTACCGGGAAGGTTCTAGAAGGTTCCGAAGTGGGGCCCACCTGCATGGGGGGACCCACATGAACGTGGGTAGTGGGGGCAAGGCCCCACACCCCTGGTCAAGGCGCACCAAGATCCCACCTTAGAAGGAATAAGATCATATCCCGAAGGGATAAGATCAAGATCCCTAAAAAGGGGGGATAACAATCGGTGGGGAAGGGAAATGATGGGATTTCTTTCCTCCACCTTTGCCAACGCCCCAATGGACTTGGAGGGCAAGAAACAAGCCCCCTCCACCCCTATATATAGTGGGGAGGCGCATGGGAGCAGCACCCCAAGCCCTGGCGCCTCCCTCCCTCCCGTGACACCTCTTCCTCCCCGCTTGCGCTTGGCGAAGCCCTGCCGGGATCCCGCTACTTCCACCACCACGCCGTCGTGCTGCTGGATCTCCATCAACTTCTCCTCCCCCCTTGCTAGATCAAGAAGGAGGAGACGTCCCCGCTCCGTACGTGTGTTGAACACGGAGGTGCCTTCCGTTCGGCGCTAGGATCATCGGTGATTTGGATCACGACGAGTACGACTCCATCAACCCCGTTCTCTTGATGGCTTCTGCGCGCGATCTACAAGGGTACGTAGATGCACTCTTTTCCCTCTCGTTGCTTGAAGACTCCATAGATGTTCTTGGTGATGCGTACAAAATTTGAATTATTGCTACGTTCCCCAACAGTGGCATCATGAGCCAGGTTTATGCGTAGATTCTATGCACGAGTAGAACACAAAGTAGTTGTGGGCGATGATTTGTTCAATTTGCTTACCGTTACTAGTCTTATCTTGATTCGGCGGCATTGTGGGATGAAGCGGCCCAGACCGACCTTACACGTACTCTTACGTGAGACAGGTTCCACCGACTGACATGCACTTGATGCATAAGGTGGCTAGCGGGTGTCTGTCTCTCCCACTTTAGTCGGATCGGATTCGATGAAAAGGGTCCTTATGAAGGGTAAATAGCAATTGGCATATCACCGTTGTGGCTTTTGCGTAGGTAAGAAACGTTCTTGCTAGAAACCCATAGCAGCCACGTAAAACATGCAACAACAATTAGAGGATGTCTAACTTGTTTTTGCAGGGTATGCTATGTGATGTGATATGGCCAAAAGGATGTGATGAATGATATATGTGATGTATGAGATTGATCATGTTCTTGTAATAGGAATCACGACTTGCATGTCAATGAGTATGACAACCGGCAGGAGCCATAGGAGTTGTCGAAATTTATTGTATGACCTGCGTGTCAATGAAAAACGCCATGTAATTACTTTACTTTATTGCTAACCGTTAGCCATAGTAGTAGAAGTAATAGTTGGCGAGACAACTTCATGAAGACACGATGATGGAGATCATGGTGTCATGCCGGTGACGAAGGTGATCATGCCGCGCCTCGAAGATGGAGATCAAAAGGCGCAAGATGATATTGGCCATATCATGTCACTTTATGATTTGCATGTGATGTTTGTCATGTTTACATCTTATTTGCTTAGAATGACGGTAGCATAAATAAGATGATCCCTCACTAAAATTTCAGGAGATGTGTTCCCCCTAACTGTGCACCGTTGCGAAGGTTTGTTGTTTCGAAGCACCACGTGATGATCGGGTGTGATAGATTCTAACGTTCGCATACAACGGGTGTTGACGAGCCTAGCATGTACAGACATGGCCTTGGAACACAAGCAAAACACTTAGGTTGACTTGACGAGCCTAGCATGTACAGACATGGCCTCGGAACACAAGAGACCGAAAGGTCGAACATGAGTCGTATAGTAGATACGATCAACATGGAGATGTTTACCGATGATGACTAGTCCGTCTCACGTGATGATCGGACACGGCCTAGTCGATTCGGATCATGTATCACTTAGATGACTAGAGGGATGTCTATCTAAGTGGGAGTTCATTAAATAATCAGATGAACTTAATTATCATGAACATAGTCAAAAGGTCTTTGCAAATAATGTCGTAGCTTACGCTTTAGTTCTACTAAGATATGTTCCTAGAGAAAATTTAGTTGAAAGTTGATAGTAGCAATTATACGGACTGGGTTCGTAAACTGAGGATTGTCCTCATTGCTGCACAGAAGGCTTATGTCCTTAATGCACCGCTCGGTGTGCTGAACCTCGAGCGTCGTCTGTAGATGTTACGAAACATCTGACATACACATTTTGATGACTACGTGATAGTTCAGTGTGTGATGCTAACGGTTTAAAATTGTGGCACCAAAGACGGTTTTGAAACGTCGCAGAACATATGAGATGTTCCAAAGACTGAAATTGGGATTTCAGACTAATGCCCACATCAAGAGGTATGAGACCTCTGACAAGTTTCTTAAGCCTGCAAACTAAGGGAGAAAAGCTCAATCGTTGAGCATGTGCTCAGATTGTCTGAGTACTACAATCGCTTGAATCGAGTGGGAGTTAATCTTCCAGATGAGATAGTGATGGTTCTCCATAGTCACTGCCACCAAGCTATTAGAGCTTCGTGATGAACTATAACATATCAGGGATAGACATGATGATCCTTGAGCAACTCGCGATGTTTGACACTGCGAAAGTAGAAATCAAGTAGGAGCATCAATTGTTGATGGTTAGTAAAACCACTAGTTTCAAGAAGGGCAAGGGAAAGAAGGGATACTTCATGAAACGGCAAATCAGTTGCTGCTGTAGTGAAGAAACCCAAGGTTGAACCCAAACCCGAGACTAAGTGCTTCTGTAATGAGGGGAATGGTCACTGAAGCAGAACTACCCTAGATACTTGGTAGATGAGAAGGCAGGCAAGGTCGACAGAAGTATATTGGATATACATTATATTAATGTGTACTTTACTAGTACTCCTAGTAGCACCAGTGTATTAGATACCGGTTCAGTTGCTAAGTGTTGGTAACTCGAAATAAAAGGCTACGGAATAAACGGAGACTAGCTAAAGGTGAGATGATGATATGTGTTGGAAGTGTTTCCAAGGTTGATGTGATCAAGCATCGCATGCTCCCTCTACCATCGAGATTGGTGTTAAACCTAAATAATTGTTATTTGGTGTTTGCGTTGAGCATAGACATGATTGGATTATGTTTATCGCAATACGGTTATTCATTTAAAGAGAATAATGGTTACTCTGTCTATTTGAATAATACCTTCAATGGTCTTGCACTTAAAATGAATGGTTTGTTGAATCTCGATCGTAGTGATACACATGTTCATGCCAAAAGATATAAGATAGTAATGATAGTACCACATACTTGTGGCACTGCCACTTGAGTCATATTGGTATAAAACGCAAGAAGAAGCTCCATGTTGATGGATCTTTGGACTCACTCGTTTTTGAAAAGATTGAGACATGCGAACCATGTCTATTAGTATATATGCATGAAGAAAGTCCATACAGATGGATCATTTGGACTCACTTGATTTTGAATCACTTGAGACATGCAAATCATACCACATGGGCAAGATGACTGAAAGGCCTCGTTTTCAGTAAGATGGAACAAGAGAGCAACTTGTTGGAAGTAATACATTTGATGTGTGCAGTCCAATGAGTGCTGAGGCACGCAGTGGATATCGTTATGTTCTTACTTCACAGATGATTTGAGTAGATGCTGAGAATATTTACTTGATGAAACACAAGTCTGAATTATTGAAAGGTTCAAGTAATTTCAGAGTGAAGTTGAAGATCGTCGTGACAAGAGGATAAAATGTCTGTGATATGATCATAGAGATGAATATCTGAGTTACGAGTTTGGCACACAATTAAGAAATTGTGGAAATTGTTTCACGACTAATACCGCCTGGAACACCATATTGTGATGGTGTGTCCAAACATCATAACTGCACCCTATTGGATATGGTGCATACCATGATGTCTCTTATCGAATTACAACTATCGTTTATGGGTTAGGCATTAGAGACAACCGCATTCACTTTAAATAGGGCACCACACAATTCCGTTGAGACGACACCGTATGAACTATGGTTTAGAGAAACCTAAGCTGTCGTTTCTTAAAAGTTTGGGGCTGCGACGCTTATGTGAAAAAGTTTCAGGCTGATAAGCTCGAACCCAAAGCGGATAAATGCATCTTCATAGAATACCCAAAACAGTTGGGTATACCTCCTATTTCAGATCTGGAAGCAAAAGTGATTGTTTCTAGAAACGGGTCCTTTCTCGAGGAAAAGTTTCTCTCGAAAGAATTGAGTGGGAGGATGGTGGAGACTTGATGAGGTCATTGAACCGTCACTTCAACTAATGTGTAGCAGGGCACAGGAAGTTGTTCCTGTGGCACCTACACCAATTGAAGTGGAAGCTTATGATAGTGATCATGAAACTTCAGATCAAGTCACTACCAAACCTCATAGGACAAGGATGCGTACTACTTCAGAGTGGTACGTAATCCTGTCTTGGAAGTCATGTTGCTAGACAACAATGAACCTACGAGCTATGGAGAAGCGATGGTGGGCCCGGACTCCGACGAATGGCTCGAGGCCATAAAATCCGAGAGGATCCATGTATGAAAACAAAGTATAGACTTTGAAAGAACTACTTGATGGTCGTAAGGCTGTTGGGTACAGATGGATTTTAAAGGGAATACAGACAATGATGGTAAGTGTCACCATTAAGAAAGCTTGACTTGTCGTTAAGATGTTTTCCGGCAAGTTCAAGGAGTTGACTGCGATGAGACTTTCTCACTCGTAGCGATGCTAAGAGTCTGTTAGAATTATATTAGCAATACTGCATTATTTATGAAATCTTGCAGATAGGATGTCAAAACATTGTTTCCTCGACGATTTTCTTGAGGAAAGGTTGTATGTGATACAACCAGAAGGTTTTGTCAATCCTGAAAGATGCTAAGAAGTATGCAAAGCTCCAGCAATCCTTCTAAGGATTGGAGTAAGCATCTCGGAGTTGGAATGAACGCTTTGATGAGATGATCAAAGATTTTGGGTTTATACAAAGTTCATGAGAAACTTGTATTTCCAAAGAAGTGAGTGGGAGCACTATAGAATTTTTGATGAGTATATGTTGTTAACATATTGTTGATCAGAAATGATGTAGAATTTTGGGAAAGCATCCAGGGTTATTTGAAAAGTGTTTTTAATGGAAAACCTGGATTAAGCTACTTGAACATTGAGCATCAAGATCTATAAGGATAGATCAAAAAACGCTTAATAGTACTTTCAAATGAATACATACCGTGACAAGATTTTGAAGGAGTTCAAAATAGATCGGCAAAGAAGGAGTTCTTGGCTGTGTTACAAGGTGTGAGTATTGAGTAAGACTCAAGACCTGACCACGGCAGAAGAAAGAGAAAGGACGAAGGTCGTCCCCTATGCTTTAGACGTAGGCTCTACAATATGCTATGCTGTGTACCGCACCTGAAGTGTGCCTTGCCATGAGTTAGTCAAGGGGTACAATAGTGATCCAGGAAGGGATCACATGACAGCGGTCGAACTTATCCTTATTATCTAGTGGACTAAGGAATTTTCTCGATTATGGAGGTGGAAAGGGGGTTCGTCGTAAAGGGTTACATCGATGCAAACTTTGACACTAATCCGGATGACTCTGAGTAGTGAACCAGATTCATATAGTAGAGCAGTTATTTGGAATAGCTCCAAGTAGCGCGTGGTAGCTGCATCTACAAGATGACATAGAGATTTGTAAAGCACACACGGATCTGAATGTTGCAGACCCGTTGACTAAAACCTCTCTTGTAAGCATAACATGATCAAACCCTAGAACTCATTGAGTGTTAATCACATGGTGATGTGAACTAGATTATTGACTCTAGTAAACTCTTGGGTATTAGTCACATGGCGATGTGAACTTTGAGTGTTAATCACATGGTGATGTGAACTAGATTATTGACTCTAGTGCAAGTGGGAGACTGTTGGAAATATGCCCTAGAGGCAATAATAAAATGGTTATTATTGTATTTCCTTGTTCATGATAATTGTCTATTGTTCATGCTATAATTGTATTAACAGGAAACCGTAATGCATGTGTGAATACATAGACCACAACATGTCCCTAGTAAGCCTCTAGTTGACTAGCTCGTTGATCAATAGATGGTTATGGTTTCCTGACCATGGACATTGGATGTCATTGATAACGGGATCGCATCATTAGGAGAATGATGTGATGGACAAGACCCAATCCTAAGCATAGCACAAGATCGTGTAGTTCGTTTGCTAGAGCTTTTCTAATGTCAAGTATCATTTCCTTAGACCATGAGATTGTGCAACTCCCGGATACCGTAGGAATGCTTTGGGTGTACCAAACGTCACAACGTAACTGGGTGGCTATAAACGTGCAGTACAGGTATCTCCGAAAGTGTCTGTTGGGTTGGCACGAATCGAGACTGGGATTTGTCACTCCGTATGTCAGAGAGGTATCTCGGGGCCCACTCAGTAATGCATCATCATAATGAGCTCAATGTGACTAAGGAGTTAGCCACGGGATCATGCGTTACGGTACGAGTAAAGTGACTTGCCGGTAAAGAGATTGAACAAGGTATTGGGATACCGACGATCGAATCTCGGGCAAGTAACGTACCGATTGACAAAGGGAATTGTATACGGGATTGATTGAATCCTCGACATCGTGGTTCATCCGATGAGATCATCGTGGAACATGTGGGAGCCAACATGGGTATCCAGATCCCGCTGTTGGTTATTGACCAGAGAGTCGTCTCGGTCATGTCTGCATGTCTCCCGAACCCGTAGGGTCTACACACTTAAGGTTCGGTGACGCTAGAGTTGTAGAGATATTAGTATGCGGTTAACCGAAAGTTGTTCGGAGTCCCGGATGAGATCCCGGACGTCACGAGGTGTTCTGGAATGGTCCGGAGGTAAAGATTTATATATGGGAAGTCCGATTTTGGCCACCGGAAAATGTTCGGGATTTTTCGGTATTGTACCGGGAAGGTTCTAGAAGGTTCCGAAGTGGGGCCCACCTGCATGGGGGGACCCACATGAACGTGGGTAGTGGGGGCAAGGCCCCACAACCCTGGTCAAGGCGCACCAAGATCCCACCTTAGAAGGAATAAGATCATATCCCGAAGGGATAAGATCAAGATCCCTAAAAAGGGGGGATAACAATCGGTGGGGAAGGGAAATGATGGGATTTCTTTCCCCCACCTTTGCCAACGCCCCAATGGACTTGGAGGGCAAGAAACCAGCCCCCTCCACCTCTATATATAGTGGGGAGGCGCATGGGAGCAGCACCCCAAGCCCTGGCGCCTCCCTCCCTCCCGTGACACCTCTTCTTCCCCGCTTGCGCTTGGCGAAACCCTGCCGGGATCCCGCTACTTCCACCACCACGCCGTCGTGCTGCTGGATCTCCATCAATTTCTCCTCCCCCCTTGCTGGATCAAGAAGGAGGAGACGTCCCCACTCCGTACGTGTGTTGAACGCGGAGGTGCCGTCCGTTCGGCGCTAGGATCATCGGTGATTTGGATCACGACGAGTATGACTCCATCAACCCCGTTCTCTTGAACGCTTCCGCGCGCGATCTACAAGGGTATGTAGATGCACTCTTTTCCCTCTCGTTTCTAGAAGACTCCATAGATTGTTCTTTGTGATGCGTAGAAAAATTTGAATTATTGCTACGTTCCCCAACACCGCGCGCCCGTTCCTCCCCTGTACGCGCTCGCGCCCTGCTGGCCACCCCGCGACCCCATGCGTGGCTTCCGCTGCCTATCGTCCCTCGCTGTTATTGCTGCATCGGTGCGCTGCTGCCGCTAATTGCTTCTGCTGCTCATGGATGCTGCTCTCGCTACCGTTCTCTGCCACTTTGTTCGGCTGCAACTCTGATACATAGCCTACTTTTGTACCTGCTATTGTTACCTACCTGCTTATCCTAAACTATTAGTATAGGTTGGATAAGTGATCCATCAGTGACCCCACCTTGTCCTTGTTGCCCCTGCTTCATCATCGATGACTCGATCAACATGATCGACGACCAGAGCCCAACACCTCACATCACATCACGCCCCTTTTGTTGCTCGACTCTGCAGAGTTACCATCGAGTGCCGAGGGTGGAACCTCATACATCACTCCTGATGAGATCTCTGTACTGTAGCTATTCGGTCGTGGTCAACGAGGGTGATTCCTCCTTCACCATTCCTGATACGGCTCTGTCGTGCAACACCTCAAGTGTGAACCTCGAGGGTGGTTCCTCTTACGTTCACCTTGACGATTATATCGAGTGGAATCCACCAGGGGTGATTCCTCGGGTTTTCCCCTTGATGTCTGGACACACAATTACCTTGACTTTACTTGAGACCGTTGTGAAAGCCGGGCGGGCCCGGAGAGCACCCGTGCGATGTGATGGTGGCGGCTGGCTGTTTAGCGGTATCACCCAGGAGGGGTGATAGCTCCGGACTTGTCCCGACATCCGCCACTACTTTAATTGTTAATGCACTAACAGGTTTGGGTATTTGTTCTGAGTTGGCCTTTGGCCTTTACGCACTAACCACCATGCGAGAATAGTTATGGGCCTCGACGTCATAGTATCAGCCGAAGCTTTGTCAGACGTCCAGTTCAGCATGGCGGCATGGTCGGATCGTGCTAGCCATCCGAGGCGGTGCTGGTATCCACCCTGCGCGCAACGACCCGGAGTGCAACGGGCGATGGGCCCAAGACCCCGGAGTGCTTAGGATGTAGACCGGCGGGGACCTCTTTACCGAGCCTAGGTAGGGCTGCGACGTGTTGATCTTCCGAGGCCGGGCATTGACCCCAGAAAGGTGTGTCCGGCCAGAGTGATCGAGCATGTTGGGTAGCGTGGTGCACCCCTGCAGGGAAGATATATATATATTCGAATACCGTGTCCACGGGAATGGACGTTCAGACTTGTATCCTGATCTTATACAACTAGAAATGGATACTTGATATGTGATGGATATGTGGCCCCGGGATTGCTTTCTCGCAGGGAGACGAGGAAGGATCTCTGAGCATTAATGTTACAACATGCTTGTTAATTAAACTGCTATTCTATACTCTTATACATGCTGCAAGATGCTTGGAGCTGCTTGAAGATGCTAGTCTTCGATAGGCTAGGCCTTCCTCCCTATTCTGGCATTCTGCAGTTCAGTCCATAGATACAACCCTCCCATTTGATACCAATGCATACTTAGTATAGATCTGATGCTTGCGAGTACTTTGGATGAGTACTCACGGTTGCTTTGCTCCCCCTTTTCCCCCTTCTTCCTTCTTTCCGGTTGTTGCAACCAGATGGTGGATCCCAGGAGCCAGATGCCACCGCCGATGCCTACGTGGAGCCCGCCGACGACCAGGAGTAGTTAGGAGGTCCCAGGCAGGAGGCCTTGCCTCTTCGATCGTTGATGTTTTGTGCTAGCCTTCTTAAGGAAAAACTTGTTTAACTTATGTCTGTACTCAGATATTGTTGCTTCTGCTGACTCTTGTGTATCGAGCTATGTATTCGAGCCCTCGAGGCCCCTGGCTTGTAATATGAAGTTTGTATGACTTTCATTTGTGTTTAGAGTTGTGTTGTGATATCTTCCCGTGAGTCCCTGATCTTGATCATACACGTTTGCGTGTATGATTAGTGTACGATTGAATCAGGGGCGTCACACGCAACTACGAAAGAAGAATTAAGATAAATCTAACCATAGCATGAAACATATGGATCCAGATCAGCCCCTTATGAAGCAACGCATAAACTAGGGTTTAAGCTTCTGTCACTCTAGCAACCCATCATCTACTTATTACTTCCCAATGCCTTCCCCTAGGCCCAAACAATGGTGAAGTGTCATGTAGTCGACATTCACATAATACCACTAGAGGAAAGACAACATACATCTCATCAAAATATCGAACGAATACCAAATTCACATGATTACTTATAACAAGACTTCTCCCATGTCCTCAGGAACAAACATAACTACTCACAAAGCATATTCATGTTCATAATCAGAGGAGTAATAATTATCATTAAGGATCTAAACATATGATCTTCCACCGAATAAACCAACTAGCATCAACTACAAGGAGTAATCAACACTACTAGCAACCCACATGGTACTAATCTGAGGTTTTGAGACAAAGATCGGATACAAGAGGTGAACTAGGGTTTGAGAGGAGATGGTGCTGATGAAGATGTTGATGAAGATTGACCCCAGCTCGATGACAGGATCATTTGTGATGACGATGGCTTCGATTTCCCCCTCCGGGAGGGAAGTTTCCCCGGAAAACAGCTTCGCCAGAGCCCTAGATTGGTTCTACGCAAGTTCCGCCTCGAGACGGCGGCGTTTCATCCCGAAAGCTTCCTCCTGATTTTTTTCAGGTCAAAACACACCATATAGCAGAAGATGGGCACCGGGGGCCTGCCATGTGGGCTACAAGGCAGGGGGCGCACCTAGGGGGTAGGGCACGCCCCCCACCCTTGTGGTTGCCTGGTGGGTTCCCTCTGGTATTTTCTTCGCCCATTATTTTTTATATATTCCAAAATAATTCTCCGTGAAGTTTCAGGACTTTTGGAGTTGTGCAGAATAGGTCTCTCATATTTGCTCCTTTTCCAGTCCAGAATTCCAGCTGCCGGCATTCTCCCTCTTCATGTAAACCTTGTAAAATAAGAAAGAAAAGGCATAAGTATTGTGCTATAATGTGTAATAACAGCCGATAATGCAATAAATATCAATATAAAAGCATGATGCAAAATGGACGTATCAACTCCCCCAAGCTTAGACAGCGCTTGTCCTCAAGCGAAAGCCGAAATCGAAAAATATGTCCACATGTTTAGAGATAGAGGTGTCAATAAAATAAAATACGGACATGAGGGCATCATGATCATCTTTAGGACAATAACATATGTTGTCATATAACTTCTTATGCTAGAGTAACAATTCGTTCACCAAGTAGAGTATGAATCAAAAACTTTATTGAAAACTAAAAAACTATGATCTCAGTCATCGAAGCAACTGCAATTTATCATAACATAGGAAAGAGTCAATAAGAGCTTTTCAGCAAGTACACATACTCAACTATCATTTAATCTTTCACAATTGCTAACACTTACGCAATACTTATGAGTTCAAAGCTTCAATCGGACACAGAGAAAGATAGGGGCTTATAATTTTGCCTCCCAACGTTTTACCTCAAGGGTAATGTCAACAATAATACGTTATGACAACCTACATCCGAGTGGATATATTTGGATCTCTCTCCAACACATAGTGCTTGCCAGAAGAAAAAGTGTAAAAAGGAAAGGTGAAAATCACCATGACTCTTGTATAAGGGTAGAAGATAAAAGTAAAACATAGGCCCTTCGCAGACGGAAGCAGAGGTTGTCATGCGCTTTTGTGGTTGGACGCACAAAATCTTAATGCAAAAGAACGTCACTTTATATTGCCGTTTGTGATAAAGAACTTTATTATGCAGTCCGTCGCTTTTATTTCTTCCATATCACAAGTTCGTATAAAGCTTATTTTCCTCACACTAATAGATCATACATATTTAGAGAGCAATTTTTATTGCTTGCACCGATGACAACTTACTTGAAGGATCTTACTATCCATAGGTAGGTATGGTGGACTCTCATGGCAAAACTGGGTTAAGGGATGTTTGGATGCACAAGTAGTATCTCTACTTGGTGCAGAGGATTTGGCTAGCATAAGAGGGAAAGGCAAGCTCAACATGTTGGAGGATCCATGACAATATAACTGCTATTCAGATATAACAAAACATATCCCATTATGTTGTCTTCCTTGTCCAACATCAACTTTTTGGCATGTCATATTTTAATGAGTGCTCATAATTACAAAAGATGTCCAAGATAGTATATTTATATGTGAAGCCTCCCTTTCTTTATTATCTCCTATTAATTGCAACAATGACAAAAACTATGTTTGTCAACTCTCAACAACTTTTATTCATCATACTCTTTATATGTGAAGTCATCACTCTCCATAAGATCATTATATGATCTTTTTATTTCTTTTTGTACTTTATCTTATTTTATTCCCTCAAGATCAAAGCAAGAAGGCAAAGCCGTCAACTCAAAACTAATCTTTATTATATATCTCTCGGACTCGATCAATTACATAGAGGGAACATAAAGCAAAAACTCAAAGCTAGATCAAACTAAAAACTCTATTCTACTAGATCAAGATATAACCAAAATGATCAAACTAAGAAAAGTGATAAAAGTAAAGGTGTTATGGTGATACGATACCGGGGCACCTCCCCCAAGCTTGGCAGTTGCCAAGGGGAGTGCCCATACCCATGTATTTGTCTCCTTCTTTGGAGGTGGTGATGATGGAGTTGTTGCATTCTTCTTCTCCAGCTTGCGTCTGAGGCTAAAATTTTCCTCCCTCAGATCCTCATTGTCGAACTCAAGTTTCATTATCTTTTTGCATAATGCCGCCTTGCTGTTCTGCTAAAAACGTGGTGGGATAGATTGGACCTTAGGAAGGCTTGACTTCTAGAACTCCACATGCATATCGCCAGGTTGAGGTAGTGGATCGTCCTCTTCATTAGAACTGTCTTCCCTCGTTCTTTCCATGTCGGAGTCCTCCTCCTCCGTGGTCCAGCCGTAATGTTCCACCTCCCCATAGACCTTTGGGTTAGCGATGAAATCAACAATGTAGCTTTCTCCCTCCGAATCTTGAGACGACATATTTTCAGATCTACCAAGAAAACAGCACGAAACAAGAACAGAGATTTTTCCGTGGTACGGTGGTCAAAACCTTCGGGAGATTATATAATGAATTTTTACTGACCAAAAGAAGTATTGTGCAAGGAAACGGAGTCCAGAGGGCACACGAGGTGGCCACAAGGGTGGGGGGCGCGCCCGCTTGCCTTGCTGCTTCCTCGTGTACTCTTCGGACTACTTTTAATTTTCCTAATTTTTTCAATATTCCAAAAGGGAGAAAACGCCGTTGGAAACGTTTGGAGTCGGTTTACTTACCGTACCACATACCTATTCCTTTTCAGAGTCTGAAACGTTTTGGGAAGTATCCCTTATGTACTCCTCCGGTGTTATGGTATTGATTATATTGGTCTCAACATTTATGGGAGTACCTGAAATATAATGTTTAATTATTTGACCGTTCACCACCTTCGGATTTGTGTCTTCGGCATTGTTGATTTTGATGGCACCGGAATGGTAGACCTCCTCGATAATGTAAGGACCTTCCCATTTAGAGAGAAGCTTTCCTGCAAAAAATCTTAAACGAGAGTTGTATAGCAAAACATGATCACCTACATTAAACTCACGCTTTTGTATCCTTTTGTCATGCCATATTTTAACCTTTTCTTTAAACAATTTGGCATTCTCATAGGCTTGGGCTCTCCATTCATCAAGTGAGCTAATGTCAAATAACCTCTTCTCACCGGCAAGTTTAAAATCATACTTGAGCTCTTTGATTGCCCAATAAGCTTTATGTTCTAGTTCAAGAGGTAAGTGACATGCTTTTCCATAAACCATTTTATATGAAGACATACCCATAGGATTATTATAAGAAGTTCTATAAGCCCATAATGCATCATCAAGTTTCTTAGACCAATTCTTTCTAGACCTATTAACAGTCTTTTGCAAAATCAATTTAATCTCTCTATTACTCAATTCTACTTGACCACTAGACTAAGGGTGGTATGGAGATGCAATTCTATGGTTGACATCATGTTTAGCAAACATTTTACAGAAAGCACCATGAATAAAATGTGAACCACCATCAGTCATCAAATATCTAGGGACTCCAAACCTTGGAAAAATAACTTCTTTAAGCATTGATACGTCCATTTTGCATCATGTTTACCTACTATTATTTATATATTTATATGTATAATAATGCTTTTTGGAGTATTTTAATGCCTTTTCTCTTATAATATGCAAGGTATACACAAAGAGGGAGAATACCGGCAGTTGGAATTCTGGAACTGAAAAAGCTACGTCAGGCTACCTATTATGCACAACTCCAAATGAGCTGAAACTTTATGGAGATTTTTTATGGAATATATAAGAAATATTGAAGCCAATAATTACCATAGGGGGCCACCAGGTGAGCATAACCCACCTGGGCGCGCCAAGAGGCCCAGGCGTGCCCTAGTGGGTTGTGCCCTCCTCGGCCCACCTTCGGTGCCCCTCTTCTGGTATATAAGTCATTTTGACCTAGAAAAAATAAGGGGAGGACTTTCGGGATGAAGCGCCGCCGTCTCGAGGCGGAACTTGGGCAGGAGCACTTTTGCCCTCTGACGGAGCGATTCCGTCGGGGGAACTTCCCTCCCAGAGGGGGAAATCATCGTCATCATCATCACCAACAACTCTCCCATCTTGGGGAGGGCAATCTCCATCAACATCTTTAACAACACCATCTCCTCTCAAACCCTAGTTCATCTCTTGTGTTCAATCTTTGTACCGGAACTATAGATTGGTGCTTTTGGGTGACTAGTACACTACAAAAAAATTACACTTCCGTGATGATACGTGTTTGTCACAGTAGGTCGCGTTTTTTGTCATGCATGTACATCCATGACAATTTTATGACAGAATCAAGATAGTCATACCTATGCTGTCGTAGAAGTGTTCCATGACATTACCAAAATTATCATCACGGAAGTGTCCACTTCCATGACGATAAATCGCGCGTCACAGAAGTGCTTTCATCAAGGGTGACCGACACGTGGCATCCACCGTAACGGAACGCCGTTAAGCTATCGGGTCGGGCTTTGGATCCGATAACCCGTTAACAGCCCCGACCAATGGGGATTTTCCACGTGTAAAATCATCATTGGTTGGAGGAAACACGTGTCGGCTCATCGTTGGGACAGATGTCATCCACTCATTCGACGGAAGGCGCCTATGATACGTCGACACGTGGCACGGCCCAACAGAGGCCCATTCCTGTGAAAAGGCCGGCCCGTTTGACTTGGTTAAAAGGTGGCGGGCCGGCCCATGGAAAGCCTGTTAACGGCCTGTTCGCATATAGCCCATTTACAGCCCGCTAACCCAAGGCCCGTTACGCCCTATCCGAATTAGGCCCAGTAGAGTCATCTGGGCCATCCAATATGATTCCAGCCCATTTTCACTTCTGGCGCATGTATGGCCCATGACGTCTTTCGGCCCATATGAGGCCCTATGTAACTCTTGGCCTACTAACGGCCCGTGGTGAAACTGGCCCGTAATGAACAGTGTATCACTTTATACCCATTAACGTCTGTTATTCCGTTGGGCCGTTTCCAGCCCATGTTATCTTTCGGCCTTCTCAGAGCCCATTTATTCTTGGGCTCATTTTCAGCATTCGTTTACTTACGGCCCGTTACTGTCAGTTTCTGCTTGTGGGCCAAATTCAGCCCGTGGTTACAGTCGGCCCGTTTGTGGTCCGTTAATACGTTGGGCCGTTTTCATAGCATCATCAAATATGGCCTATTAACGATTGCCCATTATGGTCAGCCCATGAACGGACGATTCCAACTCTAGCCCATTTACGGCCATAATGCGGTCTGTTTGGCCCATGTTTGGCCAATCGATCATACGGCCCGTATAAGGCCCATTGATGATACAGCCCGCAGAAGGCCCATTGTTTCTACGGCCCATATAAGGCCCACTGTTTCTACAGCCAGTAGGAGGCCCAGTGTCACTACAGTAAATATTAGCCCATGGTTATTGTGGCCTAGTTTTAAAAAATAGGTTATTGCAGCCACTAGCTAACCGCGGAAAAAGAACTGCAATGACTACAAGCAAACAAATAAACAAGACAACAAGGAAATAAATAAGCAAGCAACTAACGCTAGGCTATCACGGCTATTACACATATTACATCCACTGGGCATTAAAGTTCGCCACCAGTGCAAATATAGGGAACAAAGCAGCATATCATATACACTGGTTGTCAAAGTTGGTGACCAGCGCAAATAAACGCCGCAGCAAAACAAATCCAGAACAAAAACCACTTCAGAAGATCTCAAGAAACAATATCCTGGGTACCCATAATGCTGGCAAGATGCTTAGCAAGCTTATTAACTTTCTCTTGTTTGGCGCTTAAATCCTCCAGTGCTTGCTGTTGCACCAGAAAATATGCATCTGAATTCTGCAGGGACTTCCTCAGTCCTTCAGCTTCCTGTCGCAGCACATCTGATGGATGTCTTTCAACTTGAAGTTGAGACTCAAGAAGACAAACTGATTCAGGCAGCGAGTTCGAAGAGCTTGTGCCAGCAGTAGTGGCCAGTAACTCGAACACTACATCAAGACAGGACTTTTGGGTTCCCTCACTGTCGTCAAGATAGTTTTTATCAGCTTTCTTGGAGACCAACAGGGATGTCTCACAATCTTGAACCTTATCTGCATTACTTCCTTTACCATTGGATAACGCGGTACTGTTCTCCAATATTTTGTCTGCATTCTAAAAGAGAAACAAGGAGACACATCACATGTTTACCATGTTGTATATGAAACTCATTTTGGTAAATGAGTTCAGTAGTAAAGTGGACAGGATAACAACATGAAACAAACATATATCTATGTACCATGGTCACTTTATGGTCTATATCATTCTAGTTTTTGTTGCCAAATCAAGATAGAGACACAGTTCAAATAATATTTGTTCAAGACAAAGCAGAATAGACAGAATATAAGTGTGGGTAACTATAGAGAAATAACAACACTTGTAATGTGCATGACATGAGAACATATCTGTTTATTCAATTGAAACTGAAATCAACATAGAGCAGGTTACAACAGCAAACCAGTTAAATAAACAGGTTTAAAACATACCTGTTGCGCCATTGGAGTTTCAATTCCATCCTTCAAATTTGAAAATAGTTGGTATGAGTAAATACAGTAATGCAAGAGCAAAGGAGTATGAACCATAGCTACAGAACCTGACCTGAGAAAAAATCTTCTTCTCCTTTAAGCGTTGAGTTGGGATTCGGAGTGGTGGTCCTTGTGCTTTGGGCACTGCAGTTCCCTTACTAACTGCTCGTGTTTGGGTGCTCTGTGGTGGAGACGGTGCTGTGTCAACTGGAACTGGGTTACTATCTGCCGGGGTTGGGGTTAGAAGGGGTGTAGCTGGTTCTCTGTCCAACTGGGTAGGGGTACAATCTGTGAGAGTCTGGGTTATGTGTGGTGGATCTGGTCCTTGGGCAAGTACAACCGTGGTTCTATCTGCATCAACTGGTAGCACTATCTTTTCTGAAGACCGTGTTGTTACTCCCTTAGATACTGCCATCACGCTCTCCAATTCAAATGGCTGATAAACAAGAAAAGTAATTGAAAGTATAGACATTGTATGATAGACAGGTGCAATGGATAGTGGGGAATAAAAGAGGGCATGAAATAATTCATATTTATGTTGTCTAACCAAACAGGATAGCATGACACAATTTCACATATATGATGGCTAACTAAACATGATAGCATGACAAAATTTCACATTATGATGGCTAACTAAAAAAGATGGAAAGACATAGTTCAAAATATGAGACTATGTAAACAGGATGACATGACATAACTATATAATGTGTTTATTAAATAGGTTGGCATGCCATAATTCACATACATTCACGGATAGAATGCCATAATTCAAAATATGATGACTGTAAACACTAAACAGGATGAGATTTTATAACTATATGATGTCTTTATTAATGGGTTGCCATGCAATAATTCAGATAGATGATGTGTATGTACTATGTAAACATGATGGCATGATATAATTCAAATATATGATTTATATAGTAAGCAAGTAAGCAGATGGCAATAGATATATGATGTAAAAACTAAGCAATGCAAGACAACATGCATGACATGGGTAATATAACCCTGCCAAGTTTGAGCATAGACCTCAGGGGGGAAATAGGACTGGTCATCAGTCTCTGAATCCTCCTCTGAGGAGCTCTCTGTAACCAGCAAGATGTCTGCTTCAGCAGGTAGCATTGTCTGCTCTGAATACCTTGTTTTCACTCCAGATACTTCCATCACCGCTTCAAATGGCTGATGCACAGGAAGAGTAGTTGAATATACAAACGTTGTCGACAAATGGAACACATAATACAAAAAAATGATAGCATGATATAATTCACATACATGATGATTGGCTAAACAGCATGGCGTTGCATAATTCACATATATAATGCCTTTGCAACAAGATAGCATTGTATAATTCACATATATAATGTCTTGCAACAAGATGGCAATGCATAATTCACATATATGGTAATTAGACACTGAACAGGTGGCATTCACACAAAGCATGTCTAAACTAATCAAATGACATAGCAATGTGAGACACCATACGCACGATATGAGCAACATAACCCTGCCAAGTTAGAGCATA